>NW_019211456.1:35686415-35711730 GCF_002443255.2 Varroa destructor | reverse complement strand
AAACTGGCGCCGTTTTCTCGCCACTGTCTCTTATCCATTTTCTATATTGTTAATAATCGCAATATTTATAATATATACTAATATATATATATATATATTTTTATTATTCTTCGATATTATAACTATTATTGTTATTATCGCCTTTGTTATTCTTATTATCATCAAGATCATTTCTACAGATATCTATGTAAGTATAACTATGAATAAGATTATATCATTGTTATTGTCAGTTTGTCAGGTTCGCAGGGTCGTATGTACTTTCTGTCTTACTATCTATGTAATAGTAATTATATATGATTATCTCCAAGCAGCGGTGGTGCTTTTTCCATCTCTCTTATAATAGTGACATCAGAGGCATAGAATTTTACTATAGTTTCCATCAAATATATATATATATATATATATTTTACATATTTGCAGACTTCAACTGCATGCCTGTCTCCACAATGGGCCTCATCAAGAAACCACGTTGGAGTTTTTTCGGCGCTCAACCATGCATTTATGTATTTATTTATCGGTAGCGTATTTTTCGACGGATTCTTTTTTACCGGAGTCATTCTCTCCTAGAATCTTCAATAACTATCACTATCGACCTCCGTCTCATTGTAATAATTCCGTTTAGAAACGTTTTGCATTTAATCTCACAAAATTTTTTCAACTAATTTGATTATATTCCCGTATTATCGGCATACCCGCACATACACATACACATGCACAGAACAGACCAAAGCACACAAGCATCATCATCTTCATCGTACTCATCCATACATATCAGTTGCACTTGTATGGTTGGATCATTTGCATCTGTTGAAGTATCTGCATTTCCATATGCTCATACATATAATAATAATACATCAATTGTACATTACAGACATCGTCATAGATGTTCGCTCGTGTCCGTCAATAAATTCTTATGTGGGATTATTATACTTTCTATAATACAAGCGGCGGGCAACGAAGTAATACAAGTGTCTCGGTTCTGCCGAAACAATAATTTGCAAGTGATCTCAGTTTAACACGAATTAATTAGACTGATATCTAATTTTTGCGCAGTTTGCCGTTGCCGATATGATTTTACTTGGCTGATGTGTGCGAAAAGAATCATTTTCGCGAAATCGATGGTATTAATATTATTACTGTTATTTTTCCCAGAGCTTAAAAATAGGTGATACTTCATTATTATACAATAGAACGACGATTTGTCAAAGCAGGTGGTAATCAAATTGGCAACAAACTCAACAGATTTTTTCACAACAATTCAACATATTCTAATTCATGATCAACAGAATGATCTGTATTTTCATTAAGTACAGTATGCATACTGCAGCTGAACTATAGAGCGCTCTTTGATGCCGAAAAATACATGATTCCCTTCCGCCAATCGCAGAAGCGAAAGCACCGGCCTCGCACTGTTGTATTTAACTCTTAACCACATATAGGACAGCGCACATGTTTTACATTCGAAATATGTTGAACTCAACTAATAAAGAAAAAGTGAACGCTTACTTAAAATTACGCAAATTAAATAAAATGCAATAGGGACTAGTTGTTGACGGACAGTCTCAACGAGCGTTTTCACGTTTTACCCTCACTTCACCTTTAATAAACACACTGTCCAGCATAATAATAATATAATATAATCCAACGCTATATTCCAGGAAATAGTGCTCGTCAGCAGCTATGCCATAATAGCCATTACAGTTCCCGTTAAAGGGATGTGAGCTGACGAATAGGTTATTAAAACTTGCCGGGCACGCAAACAGTCACACAATGACATATTCACAACACAAAAGTAGATTTACACGGTCGCTCAGTGTTCAATGCGCCATTTATTGGCTCTATGTCCAACTTGGTAAACCTGGACAGTCAGCCGGTGGACAATGTTGCCACAGTCTCTACCCGATTGATTCACGACCTAATACAGTTCAGTCGATAGCTATCATTTTATATCTGCTGTTATAAATACATATGAGAAATACCTGAATTTGTTCAAGTTGAAATTCATCTTCAAAGAGAGCTATTTATAAGCTATTTACTGAGCGGAAAGGCCAATAGTATTTGAAACTAATTGGGTCATTCGTTATTGTTCTGGTTCCTGCTGAAACGAACATGTTTGCGAAAGTCGTTCTTCAAACTAGGTTTAACTCTACGATTACTCGTCGAGTTATAACAATGGCCAAACACACATAACAAGCAGGCGCATATACTCCATTTGATGGACTGGGCAGCAACCCTCGCAAATGTGGCGTGCTCACATGTATATCCATATTCACCTCGGCCATGAACAAAATTGAGATCCCACAAAATTCAGTAAGTTCTCTATTTTCACTAGTTGCCAATTCGATCCGCATCTACAACCATTGTCATCACATCAATTCATCAGCATATCGATGTCGTTCATAGATTATTCATCAACAACCAACCAAAAACAATCGTTATTACTCATTTCGTCTTGTTCGTCCTCTCCATACGACTGCTAGCCTCATCAAATGTGAGGGCTTGCATGCACCGGAGGCGCTTCCAGCAGCGCCGCAAGTGAGTTTTTTGGTGGAACTACAGAACTTCCTGCCACAATCGAGTGGTTAACTACGACAAAATGATCGAGCGAGCTGTCGTCATGATCGGATTCGGGTGCACTTCCGCTTACACTGCTGCTGTTACTCACTGGGCCGCCCAGGCTCCCACCGTTGAGGGCAGCCATCAAATGCGATTGTGGTTGAGAAGGTCGCGACGCTGTCGGTGGTGTTTGCAAAGCTGCCACAGCAGAGGATGATGCTGCCGTCGAGGATGTCGCTGGAGAGGACGATGACGATGGGGTTGATGAGCTTGGTGTCGTTGTCACAGGTGGACCCATGTCGATTTTGTGGACATTCTTCAAATGGCGACGTAAGTTGTATGCCGAGAAGAACCCACGCTGGCATTCCTGGCATTTGTAGCGAGAATGGAGTACACCTGTTTGGTCGTCTTTGTTCTGCGGTGTCGTCGACGCGGCGCTCTTCTTCTTGGCCAGGGGGGAGGCAACGTGTGGGGAGCCGGTGTTCGCGGAACTCGCGGCGCCATGATGGTGTTGCTGCTGATGATGATCTCGCGCATTCGGCGTGTTCGGGCCAAGCATAACCATCTGCTTGATGACGAGTGGCTTTGTGTTCGCCGGATTGCCGTCTTCACTCGGGGCGGCGGGCGACCCGACCAATCGACGCTCGACATTCTCATCGTTAGAGTTGTGTTTGCCTGACGCTAACTGTACGCTAACAACCTTCCCGTTAAGGATTGCGTGCGGACCGTGTTGCGCATCGGAACCACCACCTGTCACCTGGTTGTTTCCGTGAAGCTGCGGTGTAGTTAATGGACCAAAAGCTTTTTCCATCATTTTATCAGCAACCGATGCAATTAGCTCTTGAGCTGCTGACTGGCTTCGTTTGTTGGACTCATGCAGCAAAATGGCAGATTCGGCTAGAATGCTGCAGTAGCTTCTACGTCGTCTACGCGCTTTCCGCGGTGGAGGTCCGATACGAGATCCGCGAGCGGCAATGACGCTCACCGGATCCGACTCCGAGTCTTTGTCGTCGTCAACATCGCTGTCACTCGACAATACTGGAAGTGTCACGGACATTTCGTTTTCGATGGTCTTTTCAGCATTCAAATCCTCCTCCGCGACAGCAGAGCAGCTCTCACTCAATATAGCAAAAGTGAGAGCGTCACTTATTGAGCGCAGGGCATCAGCATCGTCACTTATCCGACGTTTCTTTGTTGGAGGATCGTCATTATTACCGCCGTTCTCGATTTTGCCAGACATCGGGCTGGCTGGGTTGTCCTGCCGGCTTGGAACGGGCATCGATTCCTTGGCTTCCTCTTTATCCAAAGCGTTTCCATTAAGCACTAAGTCCTTGTCGAGTTCGTCCCGGTCCGCTTTAACACATTGTAGCATCGTTCGTTTCACTGCAGCCATTTGCTCTTTGACCTCGGCGGCCATAATCTGTTCCATGAGAGCGTCTTCGTCAAGCACTGGAGTGATCTCACGAAGACGCTCTTTCTCCGATACCTGGCGCGCGATGATTGGCGCTTTAAGCACTTGAGCAACTGTGCTTGTCTTGTTTACGATTATTGTGCTCGTGGGCTTATTGTTGTTGTTGCTGGTGCTATTATTGTTGTTGTTGTTTAGAGAAGGTGTCCCAACAGTTGGTAGGATCTTCTTTACCACTTGAACGGGACTGCCCTGCACTCTCGCCACCTGCTGTGCTCCTGTGATAGCAACATGCTGGGTCTGTTGGATCACCTGTGTTTGTTGCGGTGTCGACCCTAGGGGTACACCTGTTACCGTAGGCGTGACACCTTGCTGGACAACGGTGACCCCTGCCGATGGAACCTGCTGAACGACAGCAACTCCACCTGGCGTTTTCTGCAGTGGTTGTCGTTGGTTTTGTGGACCTTGCAGAACCCCGGGAGGATGAGGTAAAATTTTTGCTAATAGTTTGTTAGCTGCCTTGCCAACAGGCTGTTGTTGGCCGGGATGATGTTGCTGCTGTTGCGACGGCTGCTGTTGCAATGGCTGATCTTTTTTCTGCTGTTTATGTTGCTGGCTCCCCACGACTTCTGCAGCGACCACCTTGGCCCTCCCTCCTATCAGGGGCTGTTGTAGCGCGGGCTTATACGTGATGATCTTCGTTTGTCCGGACTTCACTGCCGCCTGCAGGACGTCAGGCGAGACTGTGACCAGTCTCTGCACGCTCTGGTTGACCACGATGGCCGATGATGGTATCGTGCCTCCTGCCGAACCGCTGTTTGGTCCGACCACCTGAACCACCTGTACGCAGATGAAAACGAGCACGCATACGTTTTAAGAGAAACCTTATGATGGACATGGAAGTACAGAAGTTTACAGCTAGCAAACAGATTATGTATCTGAAAAATTCTCTTTGCTAAAGGTATATTTGTTCTCCTGTTTCATGATTCATTTCTACAGGTTAATATTCAGCTGACAATTCATCTCTTGACTTCAAATAATCCAGTAAATTAACCGGAAATTATTGATTCACTCGTTCTGCTACTCACTACACAAAATCTCTACTGACGGGGAAAAAACTGGGTAAAGCAATTGATGAATCAAACTAATTAAATTTCAAGCGAAAGCAGAGTTTGCCATTCGAAGCCATGCAAGGATATGCAGCCTTACCACCACCTTGAGCCTCAATTATCTACTGCACCAAAGCCTTTTTGCGTTCAAACGAAAATAACCCGTGTTAACAAACCTGTTTACCTGAGGGAGTTGACTTGGACTGACCTGATGGATCTGTTGTTGTTGAGCTTGTTGTTGATGACCACCTGTTCCCTGAGCGATGCTCGTGGTCTGTAGCTGTTGAGTCTTCCCGCTACTGCTAATAACTGTGCTGCCGACATTATTGCCGGGGGTAGTGGTGGCGACGCTCACTGTGATCGGCTGTCCTCCTGTCGAGAAGACGCTACCGCTCTGACTAACAACCGGACTAGGCGTGCTGACGACTACTGATCCGCCCGCCTGAATTGCTCCGGATGGGGCTGCTCCTGTCTGAGTCGTGCCGGAGTGCTGCTGGCCAAAACTAAGCGTTGATGTCTCACCGCTAATTAGTTGAACCTGTTGGGCTTGTCCTCCTGATGCTGTTACAACCGTTACAGGGGTTCCCGTTGTTCCGACAGCAGCGCCCGAGCTGGCCTGGCTTGACGGAACTACAATTTGTTGACCTCCTCCTGTTGGGCCAACTGGTAGCGTTACCTAATTAGTGAAGACATGAACGGAAAGCCTCATTAATTCAGTGTAGTATTTAAGACAAGATTTAACGACCTTATTTATTAATCCATTTTAATAAGCATTTGTCATGTTAAAAAGTCGCACGCTTGTAGTAAAAGCTTGCTTGAGACTGTTTCTTGGTTGAACTATTTGTCACTATTTAATATTCACTATTTGTATTTTCCTTTAATAAACTTCATGTCCTTCTGTTCTCTTTTGTAGATATTTATATAGTTTGAATCGTCTTTTCCGTCGAATAAAAACAGTCTCTATGCCCATATGCACATTATTTATTATTATTGTTAGGTACATATGTGACGGCTTACCTGTATGGGTAACCTGTTCAATGACGTTCCTGGACTCTGCTGTCCCGCTTGCGATACGACAACCGTTTGTTGTTTGAGTCCTCCGGACCCCTGTCGCAGCACCGCCAGCTGCGCTCCTGCAGGTGACGTCAACTGCTGCCGATTGAGCTGCGACGAGCCAGTTCCTGCTGTTGTGGCCGATGACTGCGCGGCGGTGACCACCTGCACTTGGGTCGTTTGGACCTGAGCATGCGTTCCTCCAGTAGTGCTCTGTTGCCCCGCGCTTCCGGCCGACACTTGCTGCTGCTGCTGTTGCTGTTGTTGTTGCGATACAGACTGGACCGTTTGAACGTGCTGCACCTGTCGCATATGCACAATCTGCTGTTGGCCCGTCTGGTGATTCTTAATAATAAGCACAGGCACACCGTTTACTGACGTCGCAATGGCGCCCTGCTGCAGTAGCGAGTTGACGGGAATCATGATCTTGTTTCCAGTGGCTCCGGGCGTAGTGATAATTCGCTGCGTCGTTGATGTCGGGGGCGTCGCTGTCCCTCCTTGACCCTGCTGTTGCTGCTGTTGGTGCTGAATCGCCGTTGTTGCTACCGAATTTCCTGAAGTGGTTGTTGCCACTCCGGGAGGCGTTGAAGTCGTCGCTGGTCCCTGCGACACGATTGCCTGAACAGCCTGCGGAGAATTCGAGGTCACTTGAAGGCTTGAAACTTGCGGACTCAACAGTTGGCTAGCGGCAAGTTGAACCACCTGGCCCGCACTAGCGCCACCTGCACCAACGGTGTGTCCCGAAGTTGCAGTCGTGCCAGCTGCAGGACCGTTGATGCGAACCTGTTTGATACGATGGCCGTATCACGATGAAATAACGAAACGACGATGAAGACCCCCAACACGAAGCGAATCGAACCCAAAAATCATGCAATTCCAAATAGCAGCCAGGAAGAGGATTAGAGTCAGTGAGTTAGTACACAGTACGGTTGCTGTTGTTGTTATTATTATTATTATTAGGCGCCAGAAGAAACCCATCACCACCCACAAGGAGCTACTATCGATTTTATTCATTCAGATATCTGTTAAGACACACGTACGCGCATACCCATTAACACACTATTATCACACTAGGACAGAGCCACGGAACCAAGAAGCGTTTTGAAATGCTATGTCACGCTATCTCTAATAGCGTAGCAGTTTTTATTGTCATTAAATAGAAGCAAAGAGAAAAGTACTACTTGAATTAGTTTGCTGTCTTTGTTTTCATCTGCGAACAAATTTCAGTCTAGAGCGATCTCATTATAGCCGTAACGTTTTGACCGCAAGCAAATTGTGCCGAATGCCGAACAACACGCCTAAAAGTCCATCTGATAGAAGTCCATCGAGCGTTGATGAATCAGCACGAGCCAGTTAACGTCCTGTTTAGGGTTGTGTTGCTATATTACTAGTGGCGGCCGAACTCACCCGGACGTGCAACGGCTGAGACCCAGAATTAGGTGGCGAGGGTGCAGCTAGACGCTGGCCTGCTATTGCCTGTTGAACGGAGTTCTGAACCTGAAGTTTAATTGATTCTGGGCTGGCTGCGCCAGCCCGTACGACCTGTGGAATTACACCCCCTGACACCACAATCTGTTGTGGATGCACTTGCGTTTGCTGACCACCTGGCGATGACATACTCGTTGCGACCGAAACAACTGAAATAGATAAAACATAAATGTTAGCACACCTCGTTTAATAATAAAAAATGTGTAATAAATTTACGGTTCTGTATAAATAATAGATCAACTGACAAAATTTTAACTTATCCAAAAATCAGAAATATAGCAGATAATAACAATGCACGCTACTGAAACCATCAAATGATACTATTTTTGATTTGAGGTCAAAAAAGAGATCAGAAAAAAGAATTAGTTGAAGTTTTTTTTATGGCTTATGTATCAAAAATACTAACCTGGATTTTGCATCGGCTGCAGCTGAGTCGAATTTGGTAACTGTGGCGATTGCTGCTGATGTTGCTGTTGCTGTTGACTGGTTAACTGTTGTTGCGCTGGCGTTTGTTGATGTTGCTGAGTGCTGTTAACATTATTGACGATATGGATTTTCGAAGTGCCGGCCGTATGGGTATGACCGTGCGTTACGATTGAGCTTGGACTAAGTGGTACTGCTGCCGGGGAGACTGGAGACGGGCTGGCTCTAACCGCCTTAACGACGGCGGGACTGCCAATCCTCGCAGGTGGCTGAACTTTGTTTGCCAATTGGCCCTGAATCGCCGTGGTCTGCGGTGATGAGATGACCTTCATAAGCACGTTCTGTTGTCCACCCTGACCGTCCTTGATGGTCGCCACGGCCACGGAGCCCATCTGGCCTCCAGTAACTTGTCTGATCACCTGTGGGCTGGCCATTCGCACACCGACGCCACCTACGGGAGTTCCAACCGTTGTTACGCCGACGGCTCCTGATGTCGTAACGGTCATATGACCACTAGAGGCTGCTACCTGCTGATGCTGCTGTTGAGGTGCGGTCGAAACAGCAATTTGCGTTTGATTTTGCACGATCGAAGGCGTCGCCTGTACAACTTGATGGCCCACTTGTGGCGTGCAGCTGGTTGTAGTGCTGGCTGTCGTAACCAGCACCGGACTAGTTTGCTGCGTCTGTGCTGTCTGTCTTAGCATGGGCCGAGGGGCCTGCAGTATTCAATTACCGATGAAGTCCGGATGAGCATCGCGTTTCATTGTCGGAGCACAAGTAGAAGAATGTGGATCGCCGAAGAATTGTACCGTCCAAGATCGCACAATAAATTGCCCATTCGGAAGTTGTTTTGAGTGGCAGCGTGTTTAAATATGGTTTTTTCGAGGGTTAGTCGGACAATTCAAAGTCGGCAAGTTAGTCTATAATGCAGATGTTAGTTTGTTCCACAAAGACAAATCACCAAACACCGACCACCAAATCAGGGTACTTCCTCTAATAACTTAAAAGTATACTGTTTATTTACTTCCACACTTTAACACAAACACACAAAGGCATATCACCAAATGACCCCCTTAATCGCGTTTCAAGCATATTTAAGGCTAAATCGCAGAAAAACCCCAGAGCAGAATTGCATTCTTGATTGAAGCTACTAAAGCGTTACTAGTTCAAAATACAGCCTGAAGCAAAAGCGAACTGCAGTGCACAGGTGGTGTTTGATGGCAATGGATCGATGTTCATAAATCGACTGCTTTGCTCATTTCCTTTCTACTCACGGTAGTCGTATGCGCGGTTAAATGTTGCGGTTGCTGATGAGCTGCCGTCTGTTGCTGAATGTGTTGTTGTTGTTGCTGCTGCTGTTGCGGTCGAATTGCATGCACGACACTTACACCTGTGGGCCCTGGGGGAGCCACAGCAACACTGTGGGGCTGATGATGAAGGTAATTCGGCTGTTGCTGTTGGCCTCTCACTGTAGTCACCACCTGCACCTGCTGTTGCTGCGCAGGCTGCGTGTGCCGTCATAGCATTAGATAAGACATTGATTCATTACTTAGTGCAACGTGAGCGTGAGTCAGGCCGGTTGGTTAATTGAGGTAAGCGAAATTTGCAGCTGCATAGGCGTAGCTAAACACTGATTAAGCTGACACACGGAGGCCTATCGTTGAATAGGCGACGAACATCGTTATATTTAGAAGCAGACAGCTGTGCATGGTCAGACTTGCTAAAACCACCGTTTTACATTGAACAGAAATATTACATTATAGATGAGGAATAATGTGACCTCTTGAATGAATAATTGTGGGTTAACTACCCAAGATTTATATGGCTATTAAAAATGTACCCGCTTACTCCAAGAAGATAATGAAAGAAAGCTGCCAGGTAGACCTAGGGTAGTTCTATCAGAACTCATACTACTACTAAAAGGGTGGGCTGCTTTTTCTGCTCAACTCAAGTGCTCAAGAGCTGAACTGTCACCTGATCGACCACATATACACACGAAAATTACATGACGTACATATGAAAAAAACGTATACAAAAACACTAAAGTTACCGTGATCACTGTTCAATTGTAACGCCAACCAACTTCAAATGATTGTCTCGCGCAAACGACGCCTTTCGTTCTACACGCGCAACGATCTCTTGAATTATTGAGTAATCGTGATTTTTATTGTTATCATACAAGTCAACCATGTGTTAAAGTGCGTACCTGCAGTGAGGGCGTGCTTCTTCCCCCTTCAACTTTGGCCTCCGGCCTGACCCCGCCTGCGCCGCCGAAAGCTCCGCCCGCCGCTGTCCAAACTGTTGTTGTCCCCTGGTGTCCCCTTTCGATCTGCAGCTGCTGGCAACCCACAACCTGAACAGCACCGCCACCCACACTTGCTCCCACTCCACAGACTACTGAGTTTCCGGCGGTTGTTCCAGTGGCCGTTGATCCGATCACGTTGATACCGCCGTTGCTGCCACCTGCCACGCCACTCACGCCAGTCCCACTTTCACTCGCGACGGAGGTGGACATTCCGCCACCTGTCGTGATGACGCTCACCCCAGTAGAGACCCCAGGGGTGCCGGCTATCACCGCGGTAGAATTGCTGCCGTTGCTAGGCACCACGCAAACGCTGGTGGTTCCCACTCCGCTAGAGGTTACGGGACTGGCTACTCGAACAGCTACTGGACTGCACCGATTGACGCTTACTGTCGCTTGCGGGGTACAACCAGCTGCTGTTGCAGCGGTCGCTTTTGAGGCCACGGCCCGTGCCTTGGCGTTGCCCTTTGGTGTCGTCGTAGGCGTCGTAGTGCTAGCGGTGACGATGGCAGCTGGCGAAGTAATGTAGATCTGTGATGTGCTAGTACCGCCTGCGTTGGAAGGCGTCGTCATGGTATTACCATGGTTGGCTTTGGTTGCTGTTCTGGCTTGGCTGCTGCTGTTGCAGTGCTGGGGACCTCCGGAGGTCGGTAAGGTCCTGTCGGCGGCGGGACAGGTCTTTTCTTTCTCCGCCGGCGTGGCTGGGCCCTGCTTGCGGATGCTAAACTTGACGGCCACCTCTTTACGATTGGTAAACACTGGCTTCTTCAATTGCCACTTGAAGAATTGAGTGATCGGCGCACCTGAACACCTAATGGACGCCAAAGAAGAAAAACGGACCGCGTACAAAAAGGCAGTACCGCGAAGAGATAGCAAGATGTGAAAATAAAATTTGTTAGAAAGGAAGAATGCTCAACAGCAGAATCGGAGGTAAAACTGAATATGAAGGAATTTCTATGGAGTGATTGAATTCATCTGAATTCATCCGTACGTTCATAAATGCATGACGTCTGTGTCTTTTCTACAACGTGTGTTAATTATTACTCAATCCTAATACTAGTAACGAATCAAAAACACTTCCAAAATTTTGTGATAAAGCTTCTTCACTTACCTATTATCCACTTCCTCCTTTAACCGTCTCAGCAAATCTGAGCTGATCTTGCCCCGTGTCGGATCGGCTGGCAGCTGGGCTAGAAAGCTACTTTTAGTTGCAGAAGGCGCGACTCTATTCAAGCCTGCAGGTGCTACATTGGGCGACAGAGGGGTAGCTGCTGGTAGTTTTTTTGGATTACGAATCTGCACATTGGCCAATTTTGGCATAGCCATAGCCCCTGTACCTGAGCCCCCGCTGACTTCCAATCTCACCGGTTTATCAGCCAGCGACGGCGGAGTTAAGGATACTCCACACAGCCGATCGAATCGATCTAATACAGCACGAAAATTGGGCGTCTTCAGCTGACCACCTCCGGGAGCGCTGCCGGAACCATTAGAACTACCAGCACCTCCAGAACTGCCAGCGCCACCACTACAACTGCTGCTTCCACTACTGCTGCTACTCGCGACGTTTGCGGGTGACGATTTCCTGGCCACGACCACCCCCTGATGATGGCGTTGTTGTGGCTGTTGTTGACTGGTAGAACTACTCGGTGGCAAAGATTTGGTTGCGATTACTTTTGTCGTTGACGTTGTTGCCAATGTTACGGCGACCTGTTGCCCCGTTGCCGTTGATGAACTGTGCGGAGTCGGCTGATGTTTCTGCTGATGCAAGTGGGACAAGGGTTGGCCATTCGTCGACGTGGTTAATCGATTTCGTTCACTGGCTTTTTTTAAAATTGGCGTTGTTCCTATAGCTATTGGCGAGGTTGTTGGTGTTGTTGCAGCGACTCTGGGGATAGTGGAAACTGCCGCCCCTGGCACCGCCGAGGCCACCAGACTGCTTGTCGTAGACGCAGGGGTAACTGCTGCGGGTACCATGGACGACGTTGAATGGAAGGGATTGCTCTGGTTGTTCGTAGATGAAACTAAAGGTATTTGTTGACATGGTCCAATCGTCGTAGTAGCTTGACCGCCTGTAACTTGTGTCTGCTGCTGGAGCTGTTGTTGTTGGTGTTGCTGCTGCTGCTGCTGTTGTTGGTGCTGCTGTTTCATCTTGGCCCCTTGCTGCCTTCCTGTCGGCTGCAACTGGCCGGGCAGCTGCAACGCTGTTAGAGCAGTATCGATGGCCACCGGGGTCATATCGGTCGTCTGAGGGACGACCACCTGCTGCTGAGCAGCGGCTGCTGCAGCGGCCGCCGCTGCCGCCACCTCCACTTTAGGGCCGTTAAGAACCACCTGAACAATTACGACGACAACAATAAACATATATAAGTAATCGATAAATGCATGTTGTGCATGCAGTAGTATACAGTAAAAAGTGTAAGTCATAGGACGTCCAGTACAACGTCTATAGGGAACACACAGAGGACATGGGCAATAGATAAGGTGAATTTTAAGATATGACAAAATTGACGTTTAGAAATGCTAAAGCGCACCGTGTTAATTTGCATGACAAACAAGGGAATTATTGTAACGCTTTTAAATATAGTAACAAACTTGTATCTTATGAGGGCGACTCGAAGAGTTGTTGTTTGCTACAGGTAGCTGTACCCGTTGTAGCTGTTGTGGCGATACCATGACGACCTTTGACGTGACAACGCTGGCCTGTTGTGTTGGAATAACAACGGAAACTTGACTTGCGGG
Organism: Varroa destructor; assembly: GCF_002443255.2. Taxonomy (NCBI): domain Eukaryota; kingdom Metazoa; phylum Arthropoda; class Arachnida; order Mesostigmata; family Varroidae; genus Varroa; species Varroa destructor. Next base: position 35,698,652 of record NW_019211456.1, on the reverse strand, counting down.
TGCGGTCGACGACAAAACCGAATTGTCGGCATTACTTCCATCGAGGCCAACTCCTTCGACGGGAGTTCCAACAATTTGGGGCACCGCCGATGACGCTACACTCGAGACGGTACCCGGCGAGAGAACTGATGAGTCAACTTCAACCTCCGACTCAATAGCTTCAAGCGACGCGTCTTGAAATAGCGAGTCGCCATCTTCTTGCTGATCGGGTAGTTTTATTGCTCTATTCTCACCGCCTTGTTGCCCGGCGGTTGCCTTTTCACGCTCGAGCTGTCTAGTTGACCGACGCGCAGCTGGTCGCGTTTTGTCCTTCGTTTTCAACTTATGACAAGCGCCAGCTGCTTTCTTGCCTCCCGATCGTCCAAGCTCTGGCCCGAGTTCCTTACGCTGTCGGTCGAGACGACGTCGAAATTCCGAGCTTCCGGCGGACGAATCCGAATCGCTTTCGGAATCCGCTGAATCTTCGGGTGCTGCTACCGCTACTGTTCCGGGAACATTGTCTGTTATCCCGCAAATGACCCCACCATACGCCTGGGCTACTAGCCTCATTTCCGTCGGTAACTTAGAACCACTGCGCAACACCGCAAAAAGAAACCACCAGTTAACCACTTAAAATAAACGTAACCAAAAAACAAGGGAAGTACCGCTTACTGATACTTACTTTTTCCAAACGGAACCGGACTTCAATGGCTGTTTCACTACCTGAACAAATAGTCTGGTGTTGATCAATGTATATGATTAAATCATATATATATATTTATATGTAGGTGGGTGTTGCGAATACGCAATGATGATTTACATACCGGCCCCTGGCGTAAAAGTCTTCTATGTACTTTTCAAGGTCATCGCCAAGTGTAAGGACGGGCGTTCGAACAGCATGCAACACGGTGACCATATCCTTGAGCGTATCGTAATGTACACCCGGCACCTCGCTGTCGAGCACGGGCTCAAAGAAAAACATATCATCATGAGGCAACAATTCGTATTGTGGTCTTCCAGGCTGTCTCGGTTCAGGCATATCCTCGATCTGGTGTCCATAACACCGACAAGATGGGTCGCGGTTCTCGCAGATCCGCAATGACACTCTATAATCAGCACGGAACGTGCGATACATTTTAGGTCTTAAACACTGCCGATTCGGTTAACGAAGGAATAAAATAGCCAAAGATCATCACCACCATAATCAGCAGCAGCATAGAACTATAAACAAATTAATTCAACTTGTGTGCCAAAAGAAAACTTACGCCTTGATGAGGTCGAGTGCATCTTTGGTCGGATACAGCGAAAAGGATGAAAAGGCGCATTCACGCATTACTAGCGGAAAGTCCTCGAATACGACGCACCACTTGAGCATCTGACGAGCGAGATTTCGTTCGATTTCGGCTCGTACGAGATCCTGGGAGGCTCCCCGATGCTCGCACTCCTCGATATCGTTTAGATCAACACCCATTCCTCGGAGCATTAAATCAATCATCACAGGATAGCCCACGAAGCCGCATTCCTCCAACAAGACGTCAAACATTAAATAGAACAACCCTGACTTATCTGAGTGCCTATCAAGGATACTCGATGCTAGCCGACCGATTTCTGGTGCGCCCATTTGCCGATGTTTCTGCATTCGAACCCAAAGTAACATGAGGTCTCGTGTGCAGCAGTGTTCAGATTCTTCATTAATCAGGTCCTTAAGAAAGAACGTTGAGACGAGTGCTTCAGTACACTCAGGGGGGCCTAAAAAATGCAAATTTAAGTGTTCCGATTTTTTCTTATGGCCATAGTAATATTTTGAGAATCAAATTGAGTTTTAATTATATTATTAAATTTTTACTTGCATGTCGCAACCCAGCTCTCATCTAACAAACATTCACTTTCCGGACGTTAAATAATCCTGCCGAATGGTACATTCAGTGGTATTCTCGTATTTAACTACCTAATATATTGAACATACTCATGGCATTGCTTTCTGCAGACATTTCATCGACTAATTTGATGACTTATGAGAATAAGTATAACTTCAGAGCGTACTGTTACTGCCAGTTCGTACTAAGGGTATGGTTGTGTTTTTCTGGCAAGGCCGTTTCATAAACTGCCAGGGAATTGTTACACATTTACATTTTTCTTATATATCTACCTTCCGTTCGTCGAAAACATTGCCAGCCCAGCTGAACGCCTCTATGACAGCTTAAGTTAGCAATGGTTTTGCAGAAATTGGCCAAAGTATCGTCGGCATCAACGGCCTGACGGTAAACCTCGTTCAACTTCTCCAACACTTCCTCAGTGGGCATAGCATCGTCCGGCGGTGCTCTTTCAGGCACAACCTAGCATATCGGTAACAATTACACAGCAACAAATAGGAACACAAAAAAAAGGGTGTATGAAGAACGAGACATTACGACACGCATTGGTAGTACGAAAGCCACTATTTATTTCTCTAATATTTTCGATATTTTACGAAATCAATAAATATAAACTTATTATTCAGTTTATTGCATGTCTTTACGTTTTTTCTTGTATATGATAAGAGATATCGCCTCTCCGAAATTTTAAGAATTCTTCCATAATTAATCAAACTAAGGCTTAATTAGCCTACCTGCTCTTGGTGTTCTAGCCACGCTTGAACGCCCCATGGTCGATCTGGATTATTAGCACTATTATTTTGACGGTTCGTCGGGGTCACGACGGCCACTTTCAGAGATGAACCGACCTCAGCTGCTTTAGACGCGGGGACCCCAGTTTTGGAAACCCCGCGTTGCACGTTAGCTCCTTGCCTAGGCGGTTGCGCTGGCAAACTGGGCTCGGTTTTTACCATACTCGAATCGCAGTTCTCTGTAGCAGAAAGTACAGTGGGCAGAACAGCTTTCTGTACTCCATGACTATCTACATCCACAGCAGTCTCCGCTGTAGACAATCCACTTGGAGAGGGTTTTACATCTACATCCATAGGTTGCTCCACCCGTTCTGTATTAGCACTTGCGATTTGACAAGTCGCAGGAACTCCAGGGGTTGACTCTACCGCATTCTTCGGTATTAGGTAGCTTTCGACGGGATCGCTCGTCAAACAATCAGCTGCCCGGGTCAGGTCACTAATCTTCCGACGAAAGCAGGCCCGCTATTCAATGAAGATAAATATTCAATTGAGATAAAATGGATTAAAGTTTACAAAAATCATCATTCCAGTTTACCCTTGCTCCTCACAATCTTATAGTTGTACTTTATGCATAATATAATACTAGATAAAGTCCACCATGAGGCAAAGATAATTACAGTTCAGTAGATTTATAACTGCGTAGGTGCCGTGGAAAGCGGTGCTATTTGTGGAACGCGAGTAGAGTTATCAGCAATAACAAACTCCACGCACGTTCAGAACTTAGAACAGAAAGTGAGTACTTAATCGAAACATAGCGCCTATATATTTAACTCAAACAAAATATCGGCAAAACACATACGTCAATATTAGCAGTCGCGAAGACGGCCTCTATCGTTGCGTAGATTTGTACGAGTGACGGGACGCGGGGCGCCAACGCCATGTGACATAACCGCATCCTTTCAAGGACATGGGCTCGCATCGTTGAGTCAAGCTCCGAATCATACTTCTCAACTAACATTAGAGTCAATTTGAATAGTCGTCGATAATGATCCATAAGAGTGGCTTTGTCGGTGCCCGCTTTTCTGCTCAGGGCAAACCAAGAATCGCTAACCGTCTTTAGCGCCTTTACATGCACTTCCTCTTTGTTTGAAACGCCTGTTGATGTCGCCGCTGACTGTTGGTGTTGCAGAGTAAACGTTGTCGAAGATGGTACAGTGGTGATACCTGCGCTTGGACCAGTCTCAGTCTGGGGACTTTCAGCCACGACAGCTATTGCCCCTGACGCTTCTGCAGAGTGCGTTGTTGTCGCCGAAACAGCAGCAGGCCCTTGACCAGCTAAACCTCCCGATCCTCTATGTATTCCACTAGCTGCATCCTCCCGACTAACGACAACTGAACCCTCTGGTATGGCCGGGGTATCGCAGGCAGCACCGTCTGTACCGCCTGGATCTACACCACCCCCCTCGTCATTCCCTGTCCCATTCGTGGCCATCTGGAAACCAACGAAAGGGAACAATGAACAACGGGAAACTGAAAATTAGCAATTCAAGTTCCGGTACTGGTAAGCCTGAATATTATTATTAACACTCCATCACTTTATGACTGAAATTCGTATATATTCATACAGTTAATATATTCATGTATTCCTTACTTTTCCGTATATATTCAAGACTTCAAGGAAATACTGTTTTCTGAAAAAGGGATCGCTTATTTTATATGCTGACTTATAAAGCTTCATATAGTAGACATAGAATATAAGTTATGCATTAAACATACTTTTATTGACCTCTTTAGTAATTTTTTTACTGAAGGAAAATTGTAAAACCTCAATGACGTGACACAAACCTTGAAAAAAAGGTATGCCATTATTATCGACACGCAAGAACTTCAACGTATAGCCAATTGCTAGGCGCCCTCGACACAGCTTGCAAATAACTCACGACAGTAATATGCCATATTTAAGTTTCTCAAAATGACGTATAATGAGTAGTAAAGTAACTGCATGCCACGGTATAACACTGTAATATTTTGATCCGCTCAAATTATTAGCTGACAAATTTCCAATATTGTCTATATTATAACGATTATTATTACTCGAAAACGATTCGTGTAATAATGCTGACGAATGGAACACGAAACGGACACAAATCAGATGAAAATATTCTCTCTGCAATTTTCCATAGCAATTCTTTTCTTTCTGTCCAGTACGATTATCCATATTTGGATACAATTAAGGTAAAGGAACTCAAATTAACTTTAATTTGTCATTTCGAACAAATACAATTCGCTGTCATAAATGATGTGATTCGCATGGTATGAAAGATTTGGCTAAAGACCGGTCAGTTAGCGGTTTAGTCGATGGTGACAGTAGGCCACAATTGAATTTTTCGTTACACGGGTGTAGGTATATAGGTAACAAGTCGGCGGGTTCCAGATGTTGTTTAACTTTGGCACACCAGCTGTCTGCCCGCCATCGTAAGGCCAAAGATTAGGACGTTAGCTCGAATAAGGAACATTCATTTTAATGCTACGTCATGTACCCGCCACAACAGGCACTATTAAATTGTCTTCGTAGGTGCTTGACTACTGTAGTATGAAAATCAATGAGTCTTTTAAATAACAGCCTTTTTGAATTTTTTAAGCAAATATATGTATGTATAAGAGACGACCAATCGATACTAAACCACGCTGATAATAACAACAGATTAAGCAACTGATTATCTATTGATTGCCTATTGATTATAAGCAACACATAACGATTTGGTGTAATCAGCTTTCGATACCTGCAGCCGCTTCTCGCACATACTGCAATTTCAAAACATAATTGACAGGGCTGATGTGTTAGTATAAGTCGCGTAATGTTTAGAAATCTTTGTAGCGGCGAAGATCAAACTAGCCTTTGAACGCTAGCCCCAAACTCTGTTCTTGCCATTAAAACTTACCCTTGAAAAACTCGTCTTTAGAGTTTAGATACTCAATGCTAGATATGAGATGACAATAAAGTACAATTAAATTTTTATGCAAGTGTTCGGTTCTATAGGATAAGAGGACAAAAATAAAGTTACAAACTTTATTGCAACTTCTAAATTTAAGAGTTTAACTACAGATTTAAGTTAAAATATCTTAATCTGCTATGCAGGTCTCATTGAGACAATCCACATAAATTTGAGCAACGATCCAGTCTTCAAAGAATTGAAGCCCGCTGGTATTATTATAAATTTGTGTAAAATGTTTCAGCGAGGAAACGGCCTTTCATATATAACTGCTGTTGTTCCTATTTTTAATATAATCCCAAAAATAATGAATAATAAACCGAAAGATAAAAAAAAAGACTCATTTCCACTATATTTTAATCTTTATATAGAGTAAAGGCTGATAGCATAATTAATAGCATCCTGTGTGTGTTGACAGTACTAAGTTCACGGGAAGGACTACTGTCTTAGAGGAAAGATTATTTAAATGTAGACGCAAAGGAAGTAATCGCAGAAATGCGCGGATTATTTCTCTCATCGCTTTGAGAACCCGTAAATGCCGTCCTTCGGAAATTTTCCTGATTTTTACGGCGAACGTTCTAATGTTCACAGTCTGATGGGTAATAAAATTATATTGCCTGAGCCAGTTCATGAACAGTGCTGAATGACTACGTACGATTCAGGAAACGTGTTGTTATGGATGAATAACGGTGCAGGAGTACCAGCCAAAAAAATTCCCTTTTGTTTTTATTTAATAGAAACAACCAATAATCCGCTTCGTTTGACACCTGTGTAAATAGGTTTTAGTTCGTACGCCATTGTAAGGTGCTCATAGGGTTAAAGACAACTCGTCTTTGAATATTGTACAGCAGACCTATCTATAACGACTGATCGAGGTAGAATCATACATCTATATCAGCAGTATGATTTTAATGGTTGCAAGTGAAGCTCTCATAGAAACTATAGCAAATACTAAGAAACAGGGTTCAGGCTCTGCATGCCTGTTTGTTCACTATGCTATTTTAAAGTATTATCTAATATATACTCACATAAATTTCTTAAATAATTAAATCACCGAAATATTAGATAGACAGATGCAGCAAGCCAGCCTCTTAAGTTTAAAATAGAAACCTAATAACGTAGCTGTTACGTGGACATTTTCAGCCGCAAATATGGAGGTCCTTTTTTCTTCAGTCACTCTACCTTTAGCATATGAATTTTTTAACATTAAAACGTTGTTTTATGGTGTGGCAATTTAATGATACCATACGACTAGCTCGTATACACAGTGCATTTTATATAAAGAAGTATAGGTGACTCTCGGCCAGCCTATAATATTCTTACAAGCATGAATATTGAAAGTAGAAAAAGATCGGTATATGACTATGCTGAAAGTGACAGCTTGCTGAATAAATGCACACGTGTACCAAGCGATTTCCCTCTCTAGGCTCCATAAAGAGAATATCTCCGTGAAACGTATTTACATAAGTTTGTGCACCCCAAATTTCTGACAGGCGACGGAAGTTTTTCGTTTACTTCGCTGAAAGATGCATCTGCTGAGAGCGTAGAATACTAAAGGGTATTCGCTTCCTGTTCGTCGTATTAGACGCGTTGTCAGTGGCTCTTATCAACACAAATACAGAGGTCATGCTGATAAGAATACTATTAAGCAGCATTGTTCAACCATTTGATTTCCTTAAATTAGTTCACAAGTGCAGGTACTATCATAACGACAGCAGACGTTCCCAGGGTATATGGTGTTCCCATTCGTATATGGTGCACATATGCTACCTTTACCTGAAAAGTTCTCAACTGCCAGCATCGACTAATAAAAAGAAAGAACGAGATGGCTAAACGCTCAGTATTAACGCATCTCGGTTATTTTCTTTTTTTTCATTTAGCTCAAGCTAACATTTAGTACACCCTCTGGCATAAAACTCTAAGGCAGTAAATCAGAACTGAATATGCGACCATACATGAAGAAGGCACATATTTTTTATTATAGCATGGCTGTATAAGGGAATCCTTCCCGGCATCTGCTTTTCCTGTGCCTCAATGAACACAACTGAAACTACGACGAATCCGCCCAGCTTCCAATACACGCAAGGTCGCACAAACGAACCTGATATGGGTCGAGGTGACCAGCTCACAAAAACTATCAGTGAAAACGTACAAGAAAATATTTAAGGAATATATATGTATATGTCTTCAGTGTGGTATGGTCAAGAGTTAAATATGTGTAGTAAATTGTGCCTTTACGAACGTTGTGCCTTTCAGTTTAGTTTTAAAAACGTCGCCATCTTTCTTTACGCGTAATGTCTGCTCATGTTGTTGTATATGTAACCCGGCAACAAAAAGTGTTGAACATGTATGTTGTAGCATAATATGATTATACGCTTCTGTTTCATAAACCTGACCTATAAATACAAGTCCTGCATCTTCATGTAATAATATTTATATCATTACACAGATGGACATCTTGAAGCATTCGTTTTGAGACTGATAATCGTTGGGAAAACAATGCCGAAATAGTTGACTGAGCACCTCAGCGCTTCAATAGCAAACCGGCAGGCATCAACTATGTGTCAAAAACAATAGGTTAATTCTGTTGTTGGCTTTGGACCTGTTGATCCGTTGGGCTAACGACCGCGTTCATTATTGACGAAGCATTCAATGATAAAGGCGAACAGTCAGTGGACGTTGTCTATGGACAAAACATAAAATCTATGCTGATTGCTTTCTTCGATCAACAACACCAGCATTATGTTTCGCTCGAGGCAGCGGCGGCGTACTTTTGTGTTAGCGGTAGCAACCTAGGTTAACACACGCTGCATCTCCGCAAATGCCACTATCCTGATTGTCCGGCAACTGCTACGGTACTACGGTAATTCGGTGGGCGTATTTTTTTTGTTTTTCTTTTTTTTGTTATCATTAATCAACAGCAATAGTAGCGATATGTTTTAATAGGACCGGAGCTAGCGATACAACACTAAAATGTGAAACTGCAGTGAACTCGGCAGTTCAACAAAATGGCGGCTGAAACATGGGCGCAAAAAGGGTGCAGAGTGATCTCAGTAGAGGAGCCATCACTGAGCTATTTTATCTAATCTGTCCAAAATGCTATATTTCAGTACTACAGCATAAACGTCAAGTTGTGATAGTTTTCGATTATTTGACTGTTGTCACGGTAACGTTACGCTAGCAAAGGCTGCGTTCGCAGCAACTGCAACTCGATTAGAAATAAGCCAAGGCCCCCTAGAGGTAAAATGAACGTCGGATGATGTTGATCGGCCGTTCGGGTGTTGTCGTGTCTGGGTATGCTTTAGTATTTCAATTATTTGGTCACTAACTCCACTCCACTCCATTTTACTACTCACGATAGTGACGGCTGAACTTAGTAAAGAAGACATCGACATAACAAAAGACAGCTACGAGCGAACGCAGCTGTAGCTTCGGCAAGCACTACTGGTTCTTCAGAGCGGCACCGACAGACTTAGACATCGAACAGCAATGGAAACGCAGCCTAGAGTTTTGATCTGCGCTCAAAATGATATTGTCGCGTTAAAACAAACAGGTTAAGTTAAAGTATATAACTAGTGGAGCTTGAGGACCAACACAAAAGGATGAGGTTATTTGTAGAGGTTTCAGCGTGCGTCTAACTGTATTGCTCTGTCTGAGTGTGTGGAAATGCCAATTCACTGCATATAGGGTTTGCTCCAAAATGAGATAGGCAACACAGATAAACTTCACTCATTAATCATACAGTAGCAGAATTTATTTGTTTAAGAAACCACTTGGTTTAACATGAACCTATTTGTTCCCCGATATATAGCTTGCACTATGATGCATCTCGGAAGTTCACCAGCAAGTCTCAAGCGATAAGCAAATGTGCTGGGTGCATGCATCTATAGAGACATCTTTACCGCTGAACTACACAATAAAATCATTTCACAGGCTATGTCTATTCTAAAAAGAGATGGAAGATAAGCTCGACTTCATCTCATCAGCGGGTTAGCCGCGATCGGGTGCTTTGTAGTGCAAAACACAACTTTAAGATCTAATGTGAAAAAAATACAGCGACTCCATATTATGAAATATACAAAATGAGCTTTTTCATGCTTGTTATGCTTGAAGTTATCACTGTAGAGTCTTCTTCTCGTAAAATTTGCTCAAAAAAGTTCTCCAAATTTATCTTTCGATTATATATATGACGAAGCAGCATGTTGAATGGTATATCAAGTTAGAACACACTTATTTGTCAAAATACCCACCATCGTCCAAGCGATGCGAATAATATTACCACATGGTTGTCCATAATCCAATTATGACGTCTCGTAGTCAAATTTGGCGGTACCATAGTTATAATTTGCTTACACCAGTAGGATATGCAAACTGCTGTAGCACGAGAGGCATGCACGGATTTTGATGCCAGCCGTATCAGCCGCTCTAAAGCGCATAAGAGTCTATACTTTGGCCGAGAAAAATTTGAACGAGAAAACAGCACATAAACCCAAACGATTGCGCATGAGCTTATACGAAACCCCAGCCATAATTTTGTGTCCATTCTGTCAGCTTATGTTCTTCCGTCGCGGTTTTCGCTTAAGGTCAAACATGCTCGAAACAACCGCTTCAGTGCATATCAATATGATTTTTTGAATCCCTTCTGGCATGTACATGGATCGCTAGATGTATATGCACCTGCCCGCCCGATATTTTCTGTAATCGCTTCTGTGCCCTATACTCCCCTTGCCATTATAATGTTGATCACGGCTCTTACCTTGAGGCTTGTTGGGATACCCCCCCGTCGAAAAGCTTCGCCCCTGCCGTTTCTTCAGTTTTTCGTCCGTAAACTATCTGCGAACCTCTTCTTCACGTTGTGCTCGGCGTTGTCCTTCTTTACATTCACCGCCGGCAAAAGAGCACACGTTCAACGAATACGTGTGTGTGTGTGTGTGTGTGTGTGCGTGTCTGTGTGAGAGAGAGAATATCTCTCTCACAAAATCAAGTCATGTTCTTGCTTCATACGCAATATTCCTTGTGCTAAGCGGTTCACTAACAAGCAGATTTCCTTGCATCCTTTGTTACTCCACAATCGATAGTGGTAGCAATAATAATATGGGCGCCGAATTAATATTAGTATTATTTTTCCTATCGAAGTTGTCGCTCCTGTAACCGTTGAATGACAACAGCAACATCACTCAACACGAGATCTGCGACCACTGTAAAACTGTCACCCTGCCCATGTGCAGCCATAAATGCCGTGCCGCGACGACGTCCTAGCTCAAGACGATGGCTGTGATCGGAACTCTAACAGGAATACATGGCAGACACGACACTTGATGGTAATTTGGATGTGAGCATCGCTTGTGTCACTCGCCGTCGAATTTACCGAGTAATTGTCACAGTATTATTAGTAGTTGTCGTCACTGGCCTCGGATATCAATGAACGAAGAAAATGAGAGCTAGCCTGATTAAACGTGGATCACTGACCCTGCCAGCTAACTTTACATGAGCATTTCCGCAGGTCTCGCATGTAAATGGGATATATGCGCAGCACTGGTATAGCAGCAGCAACTTCTTCACATACACAACAACTCTTTAATACTCATCTTTCTTTTTACATCTCAAACTTTTTACATCTCAAATTAACGGCAAACAACCAACAACTCCCTCAGCACTCTGTAACGATTCCGCCACGATATACCCGCGAAGTCACCGCTCCAGCGACCCGTGGTAACGGTGGCACACTCACAAAATCTATTATATATAGTTGTACAAAGTATATTATTATTATTATAAGTAGTGGTATTAATTTCTGTATGCTGTTGGCGGTCAGCTCACTTGGCGACTTCCTCTTTTGACGTTCGTTTCCGAGATCGTCACGGCACAACGATTCGTAACGAGACGAATCAACAGCTGCTAGTGATGAGCAACTGCTAGAGACGATTTTCCTTTTCTTAATGAACTCGAAACCGAGCGACACTAATACATTAAGGGGCTCTCGTGGAAATTAATGCCTGCCTTGCCGGCCGTTTTCGATGGGACCTCGAGATAATGAAATGATAAGGCGGTAATTTTCAAAAAGATGTGCTATTCTCTGCTTTTTTTACACTTCTCGTTGCGATCATATCGCCATAGACACCGAAAACGACAATAGATCAATGCTCCTTTAGTTTCTATTCGATCACTCGAATTCACAGCGTAGAACACGACTAGCACCAGCCCTCATAATGGCACACACAGTACATCGCACATACAACAATGCCGTCAAAACTCTCAACTTGACCGGGCTTTGTCAACTTCCTCAGCGTTAGCCGCCAGTTATTGCGATCGTGTCTTGGAACTTAGCACACCAGAATCTCTATAACAGCGGCAGCAGCGACATTAATTTACAGGTTTTGTCTTCTTTCTTCCAGTGTACTTCCTATTGGTCTCTGCCTAGCTATTCTGCTAGTTAGTGATAGCAGTATTAGTAAAGTAGCTGGCAGTCAATAGCTGATGCTGTGTTGGAACGAATCGGTCAAGCTAATAGTACTCTTCTGTCGTATTTTTCCGTTCCGTCGGAAACGCGTCTTTTTTTTTGCTCCGCTTTTAGTTTAGGCAATTAGATGATTAATTGGCCAGATCAGCGCGATCCTTTTCTTTTCGTTCTTTTCCCTTCATTTCGTTGATAGCTTCATA
>NW_019211456.1:35649577-35686315 GCF_002443255.2 Varroa destructor | reverse complement strand
ATATACATGTATATATATATATATATATAATATATATATATATATATAATATATATATATATATGTGTGTGTGTGTATATATATAACATATATATCCACTTGCGCAATCAAATCAATCACAGAGTGGTTCGATAATAAATAATGGTACCACTAGTTATGGTAGTATCACTGGTACGCCATTATATACTTGGCCAGTCTTCGACAGATATAGTTGCTTGTAGACTATGTGTATGTGTTTGGGGGCAACTGTTGTTTTTGTTGTACTTCGTGTCGTGTTGGATTTGTTTATCACCGTTCTGTAGCATTGATAGTTGAAATGGTTGTCGTATCGACATTATTGTTAGCCAAAAAGCAGTCAGTCACTCAGTAACAGAGTAAGCTTAGCTTTAGAAGGGCCAGCTAGAGATCCTTTTCGGCCGACATCTAACGTGTCTGTGTGTCTATTTATCCTTTTCAGATATACATACATATATCGGTAAATAGATATCATATATACATATATGTATGTCTGTATGAATGGCTAGCGATATGCTACAACTGCTTGCTTGCTTCTGTGTCTCCGTGATTGTGGCCCTGCGAGAGGCTAGGCCGTTCCTTGAGCTAGGACGAGTTGCTCGGCCACCGTTCACGGAACGCCCGGGCACCCGTGAATTGTGTCGACGATAACGACAAAACGTTAGGCCTTCCTTTCGTCTCTTACGGGCTACAGCAGCAGCGTCAGTAACAGTAAAACAGAACACCAGCAAAACATAACATACACATCGATACGCAATACTCCGCTCGGTCACAGACACTCACAATCGCACGACTTCTGGCTCACAACGGCTCATCACAACGAATAAGGTCCCTGTCCTGTCGTGTCACCGCGTTGCGGCAGCTTTCGCTTGGCGAAACATTATTTTCTAGTCCAACTGTTTGACGGTTCGCGGTTTGTCAGTTCGCAGTGACTAAGCGATGAGGCTCTCGGCGCGAGAGCGCGTCGCGGGAGCGCCGACCGCCGGCGGAGTCGAACCGGAGTCTTCGGCGGCTCTATCTACGACTGGTGCTACAGCTGCCGCCGAGCGAAGGGAGGCAATGGCACAGCAGAGCGCCCCGCACACGGCCACAACGACACACTCACACACTCACCGCCTCCCACCGCCACTAACAGCAGCGGCCACAAAAGCGAACGAGCCGAAAGCTGAACAGCAGCAGCAGCAGCAGCGGACAACAGCAGCACGAGAGCCTGCGGCCGCAGTCCGTCCAGTGACCAACCCACGACGGCGGCGGCGACGACGACGACCATCAACCGATCACCACTACCACCACACGGCCACAGCAGCACGAGCCGTCGTAGCACATATACAGCGCCGCTACCAGCCAGCAGTGAGCGAAATTTAGGCTGCTGCTGCCTCCGAACGAGTACCACCGACAGCACAGCCACTGCCGTCGTCAGCACAGCACAGCACAGCACCGCCACCAACAACAGCAACAATAACAACAACAACCGACACAGCCTCACGGCCGTTCCAATTGAACCGAACCCACAGGGGCGAGAAGTCTATGCTGCTGCTGCTGCTATTACAGGAACGGTAGCAGTAGAGCAGTCGGAGCAGGAAGGCCCTCTCTGCTGCCGCCAGCAGCAGCAGCAGAATCAACCAACACCACCGCCACCATCAACGGCGACGATACCGCCGCTAACAACAGCACGAGCAGCTTCTAAACTACAGACAGCCGGCCACACGGGCGCACTACTTACAGCAGCATCATGCCGTCATCAATAAGTGGGTAGAAAAAATTCGTAGCTAGCGCACAAAACAAAGCCACAGACAAAGGAAGAAAGAGAGGGAAAGAGACGCAACGATGGCGGCAGTGGCTAGCAGACGGATAAACTGAGACCCACACTCTTAGCATTTGCAGCATCGTCAGCGTAACAGCATAAAAACAGTCGTCCAAAGCACAACAGTTAGCCGATAAAGAGCGAGCTGCAGAAGCAGCACAAGTGCTGGCAAAGTCAGTCAGCTACGGGCTGCCCACCGAGCGACTACCGCTGGGTGTTAGCGGCCCCAGCAGTAGCGGGAGCAGCTGCGACAAGACGACAACAACAACAACAACAACAGCAGCACCACCATTGATTTGGTTCACAACAACGAGTAGCTGTGGCGCAGGCAGCTGTCCGTACCAAACCATAGGCCGCCATCTTGGAAGCAACGAACTACAGTTGACTAACCATCGAAGCGAGCAGGCAACCGACCAATGGATGTGGCGGGTGTTTTTGGCGTCGTCGTTAGTCAAATATTCGGTTTCCTCTTGGCTGCTGAAGATGCTACTAGCTGTTTTATTGTTGATGACGGTTCTAGTGTACAAGGCGAGTGGCGCGCCTTTATCGTCTGCCAAAGCTCGCTAACATAGCAGAAGCAGTTTGGAGGCTAAAACATCATCAATGTTGTTTTTGTTGTTGTAATGGGCGCTGGTGCAAATCAAATCGGTCGCGCGGCGACCAATCGTGGGAGTGTATAGGAAGAAAACGACAAAGTGCGCGGAGGAGAGAAAGTGTTGCGATTTTCGCGGCGCCGGCACTGCTAACCAACGGCAGAACCTTACGTTGGAGTAAAGATGAAGACGGGGTGAGCAGACGACCGTAGCGGAAGCGCGGGCGGGCTCAGGGCAACGGTCAAATTCATACTCTATTGAAGCGCTAGTGAAATGTTTTCAGTTTAACGTTCAGTGATAGAACATTGCTTTCGACGATTGGCTGACTCCCAACACAACATGAAATTCAGTTACGTCCATTTTCAAGCTTTTTATTAAATTCTATCCTTTAACTTATTGAGTGAGTAAATCTTATCTAATACACTCTGTCCACCAAAAAAAGACGTCCCTTTGTGGTGCAGGGTTAGGCTGAAAAAGTATTACTCAAAAAAAAAAATTAATAGATAAACACATTATCACTGTACTGTGACGGAAATAATACTCAAATGCTTGCCGGGCCCATTTCTACTGCATATATATAAGCAAAGGAAAAAAGAGACGGATGGGCAGGCGGTGCCGAATTCAGGGCATAGACGCGTTGTTTTCTGTGATGAGGCTGTCATAGCTGTCATACTGTAATGTTTCTGTCATTGATGTTTACAGTTACAACACCATCATACTGCTGGTTATGATAATGAAGGTTGTAAAATAGCGAACTTTTAACTAATAAACGTTCATATTACGATAATTTACTGTGTTGGGTTACGGTGGTCAGGAACGACAGCAGCCGTCTTGTTTAAACATCTCGCCAGGCCATCCCACTTTTACTGATGATCACGACTAATTAGAAGTGGACAGTCAAACTAATTATGTATAAGCCTTAGTGCAAGACTGACAGGTACAGCGCACACAAAGTACGCGGCTGGAGAAATTCTCAGAATGGATCTGAACCTACCGCGCATATTTCCAAAAGTACGAAACGCAAGAGTCACCACGCGAGGTTATCTGGCCCTTGTAGCGAAATTAGCGGCCTTGTACGCCGGTTCAGTTCGGAACGACGTAGCGTTAAGTTCCAAAAGCAATAAGGAGAAATTCTTGTCGACGTGAAGAGACGCCGCACGTTGAATAGTAGGGGTATGTAGAACGCTAGCGAGAATGGTGGTGACGATGCTTGCCGGAATGCTGCTGTGCGACCCTCTTGCTGGGAAGCGCTCCGATAGAGCGCAGGACAAGGCACTGGACCTTACAGCAGCGAGAAGATCTGCACATGAGAAATTAAAAAAAGGGCAAAACTATTTGCACCTGAACACTTAAGAAGGATTGAGGGAGAGTGGACGAACCAAGCTATAGCCCATTTCGATCTATGAGCATAGACGCCTGTATAGTTAAGTGTCGTACCATCGGACACAAATATTCACAGAACGTATAGTTCCAAACACAAAGGCTGACATGGCGAGTGTGAATACCTGTATATATTTAACGAAACGGGAGATCTACAGTAGACGGTTACGGGATGTGACGTACTGTAAGGAGCCGGGAGAATTAGGCACATGCCTACACCGAGCAGCTTACAGTAAAAGACGTTGCTTTAAAGACGCTCATTTATCAAGCGGAGTAGAAGCGCGGACAAGGATACCTAGAACAAATTGTGTACCTGGGGAAAAAGTGGGAAGGCTGAGAAGAAAAGCAAAGAAGACCAGATCGAATGATTCATCTAATGGCCTTTTAGGGCAGCGTTTGGGAAGGAGTTCATAGGCTACTTGAATCACGCAACTCTAAGAAAGCGCGCTGTAATAATGCTAACTTACTACCGGTAAATAAGCCAGGTGGCTTTTTCCACCAGGTTGGAACACCAAGGGTTAGTGAGTAGTACCATAATGAAGCGAACTCCACACATCATACTATTTTAATCTTCTTAATCCTAGGTAAAAAGAAATGCAACCAAGCCGAGAGTCGATTATAGAAAATGTAGTATCCCTGACCCGGATTATTTTTTGGCAAGTCTACAGGTATCGCCAGTTCCTGGCGGTGGTTTTTGACGTATGTCAAAACCGTATTCAATAAGTTTTTGACACACTGGTAAATGAAAGATGTCTACGTTGACTCGTTAAAGTAAGTACGGAGTTTCTCAGAAAGAATTTAATAGCGAAAACGTTGAGGCGGGACTGATATAATGGAGATGGCAAGCATACCCTAAGGGTCTAGACTTATTTCATAATAAAATGTTTAAATTAAAAACCTATTGCTAAGTGTCATGAGCATAAATTTATTGCTATCAGTGAGGCACTATACTGACTACTTAGTAATTGCCGTTACGGCGCGGGACGCACAAACGCCGGAGATGAGGTGTATAGTACCTTAAAAACAGTTTCCGCGCAGATGGTAAAGAATTGACTTTAGTCGGCATCATAAAAAGCGAAAGCATGCTATAGAAACAAAAAAGTTCAGCAATAAATATGTCGCTAGGTGAAAACCGCATAAGGTTGGTTAGAAGTGCCTGATATCTGGTAGTGTATCTTGATAGAGAAGCACTAGTCTATCTTGCCTCAAGTTGATGATGCCTGAAGCTAGGAAACCAGTTGTGGACATGACGAAAATACTGTTTGACATAAACGAGCCGAGAAAGGGAAGTTAAAATTATTTATGGCAATACAGTTAATAGCAGTGTTTGGAGTTCCGATGGGCTAAAGACTTTAGCCGTGAGGTAGCCACTGGATTGTTCATGTCCCAAAAAGTATAACCATCCAGGACTAGCACAATCCGTACCAAAGCAGTCTCTATGTTAACAAAAGCGACGCCTTGGAATTTATATGCTACGGAGGGAAAATGTTGGTGAGACGATCCATCTAGGATTGAAAATACGTAAGTTGAACTAACTCAGTACGAGCAGCAAGCCGCACGGGAATCCATACCACAACGCGTTTTTATTCGGTTAGCTAAGGAATCGATGAGAAGGCTAAGAGATAATCCGACGTTTTTTGTTGCTTAACTCATCATCGGCTACGAAAAACTTCAAACGTTTATATAAATATATGTATGCAGAGATACAGGTATCTGGTAAAACACACCACGGAGGTTTTTGCCGCTCTCTTGACTTACTGAAATACCTCATTACGGAAATACGAGTAACGAACGTTGAAGAATACGCAAAATAAATTTGTGAGGCTGATGCGTGTACCGTGTGAGAAAAAACTAGCAGAAAATAGTGCAGGTTATATAAAATCTTTTAAGAAAAAGTGAGGCCTGGAGAAAGAGTAAATATGATAATTGCCTTTAATCGTTGCAAACAAAAACTGAACTGGTTCGAACTAGTTTATATTGATCAGTGTCTCGGAAATAAAGAAAAGCCTAGTTTTGGACTAGAGATTAGCATACACATACATGCCTTGTGAGGCATAACACTGAACGAATTTGTGAGATCCACAAAATCTAGCGTTAAAACATTTTTCTATCAGAACGTGTTTTACGCCTAGTTTGGTTGTATAAAGTTTTCTAATTATCGAAGCTATTATCAGCGAGGAATATTCCCAAAAATTAATGTTTTTTCTTGTCGGATGTCATATCCGTAGAAGACGTTTAGTCTGCATTAGTGTAAACACGTACAAATCGCACGTTATTTTTAACCCAGATCAAACCCATATTTGGAACAAACACTTAGAATTCATGTATGTATATGTAGGAGCTCAGGTTCGATTTGAGATAATTTATATTCATTACTAAACCTATATTCGATCACTAATGAGATAATAATCTAAATGCCTTCAGTAAAGATTCACTTGCCAAGAACAAATACGGAAATTGTCCAAAGATTATGACAATGTGGTAATATGTATACCCGAAGCAAATAATGATATGTCTTGAGTTCGGCATTATCTACCACGACTACAACCTATAGGTAAGTCCTTCTAAAACACACAAAGCGTTTACTTTAGAATATGAAAAGATAAACCAGACTATTTGAATTATTTTTGAAAAACCACTAGGGCTGTAACACAACACCAAAAGACGCAAGGATAAATAGCCATTGTATTAGACGAAGTACAGTAGTAATATACATAAGTCCGGCTATTCGCAGGCGTTTATTAGACGGCTGATGACTTACAGAGCCCTGTCTAATGATTTTATTACACTGCGTCAAGTTTTGGATTATTACTGTGTCATCTTCATGGGGTCAATTTCGCTGTCTCTTTGAACTACAAAATCTAAGACATTTCGAATTCTCCATCCAGCACTTCAACTAGAGACGCGTTTAACCGAGGGCCTGATTATTTTAAAAGATTAATTGAATACGTTCAACACCTTGGATAACCAGCTCAGGCCTGGAGTCTGGATTAGCTCCTCAATAACTACATGAGTATGAAAGAGACTAGCATCGCACGATAATAGCGGACACTATTGTTTTATTAACATCTTTTATTATATGTTCAGATTTTCGTAGTGTCACCTTTCTACTATGGTGACGCATACACTGTGACACTGTCGATAATGAGGGTTTAAGAAAGCCCCCCGCGCAGCAATATTGGTGTCCCGATGAGTACTATTAATCGTAATACGATGATGACGACTACAATAATAGTACCGCTAGAAGAAACCTAGCTTATTTGTGGCGCATATACTGCTGCTGAATGGTATACAATGTAATTCATCATCCTAAATGTTTTAAATGGGTATATACAATGCTCATAATTCTATTTTATTTCTGGCATCCTACTACACATTCTTATTAGTCATTTTCCAATTCTTTCCTCGCCATATCTCTATATTCTCAAATTTTCTCTGTATGGAGAAAACGACAAAACGAACGTTGATTTGAGCTTATCACGTGCGTGCCATTAGGATAAATAGGTTTACATAGTAAGCAGATATTAGACAAAACAATTCACAACGTTCCGACAACATTCTTATTGAATGGCTAACAATGATGATGATCACAGCAGATAATGCTGTAGCCGCCGATCAAACATTTGGAAAAACGGAAGTGCTCTTCACTCAAATGAGGTTTATACTAACAAAATGTTACATTTTCCGAAGGAGCACTACATAAAGCAAACAAGGTGTTCTTCATACACAGCGTTTTTCTATCATAAGTACAATTGATATGAGGCATATATATATATTTGAACGCGATGCTCAGTTATAATCCTCCGGTTATAAAACTAAGGATTTTACCACTGCTAAACTGAATACATTGTAAATACATATTGTGGTTGGCGTAGTGGTGACAGTTATAAAATTGCATCCTAAATACACGATGATTGATGGGTTATTCCACATATGACAGTGATGAATTTACCAAAACGCTAATACCAAGTAAATATTTACGATCGTGCATAAATAGTTCCACAGCCTGTCTCCTTATAAAGAACAAATATAAATAAGCTGTATGATGCAACGGTGCATAAGACATGAGCACCAGACAACAGAATTGATAATCAATCCCATAAATGTAATGGGTCCGAAGACGCATAGAGATCTACCTACATATGATGCGTGTAAATAGCTTAGAATGGACGTGATCGTACGATAAAAAAAAGATTAATTAAAAAATTTATTTATCCTACGTAGGTCACTGTAATTTACAGTACAGATTAATGATGTGGGCCACAGCTGGTACGTTCACTTTCGCTTCTCCCAGCCATACTGCAAATGATGTGCAAAAAGTCTTTAATGTAATATAATGGTAATAATGACAATGAACTGACGTAGCAAACATGATAGGGCACTTCAGTGAAATCACCGCAATATCAAGACGATTCAATAAAGCGAGTAAATACAGGGACGCGTAATGGACACAAGTGATCTCGGATCACCTTGTAACCACTATAAGACGTGACAGACCAGCAGACGGTGGAGTTTTAAAGGAAAGTCGAGTTTTTACGGGCCTGCCCATTAGGGCTGATTATTGGCTCGTATCTTCTATCCAGTTGAGAGAATTTATTATCTCTCAACTGGATTCTCATTTGTGCCATTTGTCGGTTCACTGAACGGGTCATGCGAAGCGCTAAACGAAGGCAGACACCGTTGGCAATACATTAAGCAACAAAGTTTTTGCATTCTACCTTGCCGTCGTCCTCTTAATGGTACATTCGGTGGATCTTAAGTATCTTGCCTAAACGTTGCTTAGCCGTCGCCATTCCTTTCTTTCCGGGTCGTCGAACTGTGAAAACAGATAAAATCAAAGGAACCGTACATGAATTAAATAAATTTAATCCATACCCTGGCTTCAATTGGTTACAGAGAAGCTGGCTTGTTTTTCGCCGCTTGAAACAAACTGAACTATTCACGTTCAAAATATCCATGAATTCGTACATATTGTATCACATCAAGACCGTTTTTGCTACCCTAACGTTTACTTAAACGTACTTAACGTTTACTTACTTTTTGGTTCCGTTGAGACCTTCTGAACAACTTCCTTCTTAGACTTAACCATTTTAGATACGGGGTCCTTCTTTTCACGAGGTGGGCCTTTGACTTTCGGAGCCTTAACCTGGTCCTCATCTGGGCCTGATTCTAGGGCTGGATCGAATTTCGTACTTTCCGCCAAAGTACTTTCCATTACTTCGCGTTTGACGCCTTCTCTTTGAGGCCGCTGTTCACCTTTAGTAACCCCTTTCAGAGACACGCCTTTGGGGTTCCACGTCTGGTCGGTACCGCTAGTGCTAATACGACCACCACTACTTTTTGCACGCTTTTTCATTGATTTCCAGTCATCATCATTGGCGTCGATGCCGAGGTATACTGCAAGCGGCAGTGTAAAAAGAGAAAAAAAGTTGCACCTTATTTTCTAGGAATCAGTAACTTTTTTCGTAAATAAAACCGAAGATAAAGTGACATAATATAAGACGGAATTTTAAGGTTGCTTTAATGAATTTTTAGTTATTCAGATTAGTATTTTTTCTACACCGAACAGTGTCCACGTATGGGTGTACGCATTTCTATGCGTGTCTATGCGTAATCCCTAGTTTTAAAATATCTAATCAAATGCTCACTGAAATCGTCGTCTTGTCTGCAATTCCTGAGTGCTCGTTCAAACTCGTCTTCCTCATCCCGTTGGTGGCCCATCAAACCCCCGACCCCACCGCGTCGTTCTGGTTGACCGGGGCGCCCAGGGGATAAAATGCCTCGTTTGGCAGCGAGTCGCTGCTTCAACCGTTCTAAGTTTCCAGCCGTTTTACTACGTTTGATCTCATCACTAGCAGTAGCCGCAAACGAGTATGTTCCAGACATACTCAACATACCCTGATATAAACGATCAAAAACGACGGGAAAAATGGTTAGGAACTAAGAAAAGGTGCGCTGTTTGCTTACACAGAATTGTAAGCTCAAAGGAGTTTTTCTGGCCTGTTTACCCTAAGTACTAAATGCCTAATGCGCACGTTTTATTGAGTGCTCAACTACGTGACCACTTCCAAAAAGACACAGTAAAATTGTATTATACCGAACAATACATACATACCACTTCCACTGAGTTATTGCCTTGGCGCTACCGCAGTACTATATTTAAAAATTTTTTTTTTCGCTTTTTTTTTTCTATATAAGTGAATCATCTCCTGATACCCAGTAAGCTCTTATTAAAGACTTTAATTACCTGGTTATAAGCAGTATACTTTTTTTTGAATACATGCAGTAAACTAAAGTGAGTTGAAGCACTATATTAAGACAATCATACCCAAGGCCAAACCACTCAGCAATCGAACTACCAAGCAAACAAGATAACTAAAAGCATACTTGAATCGCATCTTGCTCATGTTGCGGAGATCCTGTTATCGCATCGATCTCCTCTTCGTTTTCACCAGGAATCACAACGGTAAGTCGGTGAGGATCTGCCGTTGAAGGGTCGGCGTCATCATCACTTATTCCCCCCTCGACCTCAACCTCAGCGGCAACGGCAGCAATGACCTCGTCGGCCAATGCAGCTGCCCGAGCTGCAGCCGCCTGTGTATCAAAAACTGCATCAGAAGTTGGCCGTTTTTTCCGTGGCTTCTTTGGTGGTACGACACCTGCAGGAAACCCAGGTGGTCCAACGGGACCTCCTGGACTCCCAGGACCGACTGGATTTTTTGCAGGCGAACGTGGCTTTTTTGCTTTTTGCTGTCTCTGCTGTTGTTCTGGTAAAGATGGTGACTGGTGTCGCTGTTGTTGATGTTGCTGCTGAAATTGTTGGTCCTCATCATCCAGCCCTCCAAGTCCTCCTGAAGCCACCAGGTCGATAATATTCTCTATATCGAATGCGCTGCTGTTATCGATTGAAGGAGCATTGCCACCAACTATTCACGAAACAACACGTACTCGATTAGACGAATTTTTTTCGTTTGTTTCTGGTTTTTGAAAAACATAAAATCTGTTGAAGATAGAACTTTTGTTTAAGCAAAAAAGGCCATGCAGTGTGTGTATTCATCTTTTACTACTATCGTGGTAAGATTCACGATAAGATCACAATAGTTGAGAAATGTTTGTATTGCTTACTTGACAAGCGGAGTTTCAGGCCGCCTTTGGGTTCAGCTTTGATTTTCTTGGGGCTTTTAGAATTCCTCGAGGCCTTCGGGCTAACTGCTGTAGTTTTAATCGGAGTCATTTTTGGTGGACTTCCTTTAACCGATGCTGATTTAGGTGGTGTCACTTTTACTGATAGAGGTTTGGAGGGAGACACTGACGTCGCTTTAGTTGAAGTTGTCTTAGTTAGAGTCGGCTTTGAATCTGCTTTCGTTCCTTTTACAGGAAATTCCTTTAGAATTTGTGAAGCTCTCGAAATAGGGGGAACCTTGGTAGCTTTTGGAACCTTCGCAGCCTTCGGAGCCTTAGTAGTCTTAGCCGTTTTAGCCGCAGGCACTTTTGGGGGCTTGGGCACTTTGACGACTTTCGAAGATTTTACTGGCTTGGAACTCGCAGTACCAGAAGCCTTTTTAGAACTCGGATTACTTGGTGATGCTGCCATTTTTTCCTTAATCTCCTTTTTTTTATTCTGTCTTTTCTGGTAATTGTTAAATGACGAAATTGATGGGAGCGACGCGGCTAATGAGGTGCCTCGATCCTCCCCGCCTATTATAAGGCCACCACTATCATCGTCCGATGACGAGAAATCGTACATTCTAAAAAAACAGGATTAAAGTTACCAAAAAAGGAAGAAGCTTAGTTCAGAGTTTAATTTGGCTTTTCTTTCTCGCGATCAAATAATTTTAGAAAACATTGTGTGAAGTCAATACCAAATGCCATCACGTATATGATTAGACGTCTGTATGCTTCTGGCTGAAAGAGACAAATCGTAAGCTTCGAGCGATCCTTGGGTTTCGCGGTCCCTAATTTCTTTCTCACAGATTTCTTTTGGAGACGGCGATCGAACATAGCCGTCAAAACGGTGGTCATTAGGAGTCTGGCAACCTTTCGCGACAACTCCACTGTGATAGATTTCAATTTGCGGTTCCACAACAGAACAGTTATTGTTTCCGGCTGTATGCGTCAGAACTTTCCACTGGACGCTGTTTACCGTATCGGCAAGTTTCGCTATTGCATCTCGAAGTTGCACAGGA
Source organism: Varroa destructor (assembly GCF_002443255.2). NCBI lineage: Eukaryota > Metazoa > Arthropoda > Arachnida > Mesostigmata > Varroidae > Varroa > Varroa destructor. The sequence continues at coordinate 35,674,337 of NW_019211456.1, read as the reverse complement.
AGTTTGTCGTTAACCTCCATAGTGATATGCATTACCCTGTCACACTGAGCTTTGACTAAAGCGAAAGACGCCACGAAGTCGACAATTGATGTATTGGCTGACTCCAGCTCGTCTGCCATATGAGAAATGTCAGTTTTAATAGACTCCCTAACTGGGGTGAACTTTAGCGATTGTCGGCTTATTTTTTGACCCCATTTCGATTCAAACTCTTGTTCCTCGTCTATGAGATCAAAGTTATGTCGTTTCTTGGCTACGGGCTCCGTTGATTTGGCCAGAACTTGCCTATGTAAAAACCTGATGTGCTTCCGCTTTTTATACTGCCAAGCAGCAGTGTGTTCAACCATGACAGCTGAGGCACCACCTTCTGCGGCCTCTTCTTCTGAGCTAGACTCATTTTCAGATGCTATAGGTGATATTGGTTTAGTAATAAGAGGCGGTACCACCATTGCGCTATTGGCGTGTTCCGCTAACGCGACCACACTGGAATTGTTCTCATTGTCTGATTCGGGCGTATCCGGATCGTCAACGTCCGTCGATCTATCCGTCACTATAACGTTACCAGGGGACAGAGGTAGTTGCTGGGCGTTGTCGGTAAATATCGTTGGTATGGCATTTGAAGCTAGCAAACGTCGAAATGGCGGTACTCGAGAAACGTTTATAAAGGATGGATCGTAGTGCCGCGAGCAGATATAAGCTTTTGTTAGGTCGACATCTGCTGGTAAATATGCAATACACTGGGCCTGTACCCAAGCCGTTGTCCCCTTTGGAAAGGCATGGAAGCTGATTGTCGATGGCGCTGTCCGCGAGGATAAACCGCAGCCGATGACAACACAGCGTCTAGTTGTTTGAACTGGAAGGTTTGCACTTCGTCGTCGATTTTTATAGTTACCCATTGTTTTTCCGTCAGTGCGTTGTGGAACGTCAAATCGTAAAGAAGCTGTTGTCTTGCACTAATTGCTGATTATCCATATAGTCCCATTAAAGAATCACTTTATATAGCATTTCAGCCGGTGAAGGCGGAAGATGCCTATATCTTGCCAGTACTTTTTGCGATGTAAATCTCGAATTATCTTCGAACCATCGAATCTTCCAAATATATGAAACTTCAATCCAATATAAAAAAAAGCCTTAGTAAAAGACTCAGGCGTTTTTAGTTACACACGGTACAAGCAACTGATTATCACATACGCTATATCAGTATTATTTATGGAGCTCCCAGTGTTCTGACAAATATTCTGGATCGCAACTGCTTTCTTCAGTTAGCTTCTGCATTTAAAGCTTGCGTAAACATGTATGAGATGTTCTCACAAATAAGCGACGGCGAAAGATTAGACAATCTCAGAAACGGAAAGATGCTTCGACATCAAAGGCGAGTCTTTTGGCACTTAAAGTTACGTAAAGACGATATGACTCTACTGATTCATCAACCTCAAGTCGCTCGTCAATATAGCTATCCGAAATCGAACAAAATTCCCACGTTCACAGCTGGCGTGTTTTGAAAAAGAGCGCCAACAACGGTAGCGCCCTCTATCAATATCGACAAGACGTCCTATTTATGACCTGTCATTTTTCGTGCGCGTTTTAATTAAACGCGTAAGAACAGTATTCAGACACACATTAATTATGCAATGGGTGAACTACGTGCCAATTTCACCTTAAAACAAATGATATACCTCTAACACGCTGGTTGTCTATGCGCACGTCGGCAGTCTTTTTCTAGGCTTTACTCCTCGAAAATTCTACTGTCGTAGGTAGTCGAGCGGCCGAGAGGGCAATTGGGTATTTCTGCTCTCTTAGGCTATTTTTTATACACCGATACACAGTGATAATCACCAGCTGGGATATACAGCCCTCAATATAGCGACACAGTAATATACACAGCCACACACACGAACACACACAGCCTTCAACCAGAGTCATACACAGTCATATAACTGCCGAAAGTGGTAGTGTGTGCCTACAACACCGATCAGTGCCCGCCAGCCAGACTTCTTGCATGAGTGATCTACCAGAGACCAAGTGATCGACTGCCTACGTTTCCGTCGTAGCGATGGTAGCAGTGGGAGCTCACCAAGTCGTAGTTTAAAAACTGCCTCTGTCCTTGTTACTGTAGCAGAGTACGGCGTTTCTGTGCTTCTATGGGTGTTTGTTTGTGGGGTGCATGTGTGTGTGTCTCTTTATGTGTATGTATGCGCGTGCGTGTGTGCGTGTATGGAAGTCTTTATGCGTCCCAAAACCCGTCGTCGTACGTCCAATCTATGTCCTGTCTCATACAGGTAAATAAGAAATGGTGAACCCTAATGAATCAGTCCCTACCTGTGTGCGGTTTGTCTCTTGTCCCAACCAGTGTCCTCCTCTCTCGCAATGTTATGCTTAGTAGCAAAAGTAGTATCAGTTGTAGCGTGTTCGTGCCCCAGCGCCAAAATCGTGGCGGGCCCCGCGCAATTCTCCTTTCTCCTAACGAGTCACATGACCCTTGTTTGTCCCCGTGATCACATCAGTGTGCTGATGGCACCCGAGCAGTCAGCCAACAGCAGCCATCGCTAATGCTTGTTCACCATTAGAGGGAGAAGAGCTTTTGAGCAGTCGAGCTGCTCCTAGTTGTGGCTGTGGTGGGCCCGCTGCTCCGGGCGGCTGCAGGAGTTCAGCTCGCGGGTGATGCAGCGGCATCAACAACAATAACAATAGCAGCAACGGCGACATTCGCGAACGAACGAACAAACGAGCAAGTAAGCAAGCGAACGTAAAGGCGCCAGCAAACACTCGTTTCAATTGGAATAGCTGCAAATGTGTGCGTACTCTGGTAAGGTACGGTTTACTAGGATAATTATGACGGAAGGCGACGATAAACTAATAATAGCCGGATCAATCATTACTGTTGCTAGTACGGGCTCTGTGCGCAGTTCAGAAAAGCGCGATACGACCGTATCGAGTTGTTCATCAAGCAGCAAATTGGTGTTGGTCGAACAAAATACAGTTTCCAATACACGGCACCGCAGTAATACATACCAAAGATATACAAAATAATCAAAAGCAGGTGAACGGAATTGCCACACAGCTATAGCGGAATCCATATCGTGCACTAGCGCAAGGGCCCCCTAGCGACAGCTGGTGTTGCAAGCACAACATAGTCCGCACTATAATATTCTGGCCTACAGATGACAAATATAAATTTCAATGATTTGTAACTGCCTCTGGGGCTTCTTGGGACGAGTTTAACTGAAAAATAATCTTGTGTGGCGTACTGCTATTACACTGTTTTGCTTAAAAGTACAAAATGCAGAGATAAAGAACAAGGTGAGCTGAACGCCAAGCTACTTTTGCCGTCTTTTCGCACTGGTACACTAAACACCTATTGGTAGTGTAAAATAATGAACATTGTTTTTTGTTTGCAACTACATTGGAGAAGCCTCAATGCAGGTTGAAGAGGACTATGGATAACAAATTTTGATCGTGATGGTAATGGTTGTGTTTATGCCGCACGAGATGAGTTCTTCAACGAACCGAGTTTTCCCCATATTATATTATTATTGTCATTATTATTATTAGTGACAGTACTTTTTCATACTACGATGCTGTTTGTCATGATTGAGCTTCATCTTGGCTTTGCCGCTTTCCTACTCGATTCTACCAATGTGACAAGCAAGACAAATACTTTATACTTTGCAGTCATGATAACAATAAATGCTTCAGCAGATAATTGAAGATAAGTTGCCTATGTGTAGCGATAAGCGCATAATACATGTTAATCAAAAAATAAAATAGAGATTATTTTTCTTCTGCCCATAACGGTGCACCAGTTTAATTTAAAAAAAGAAAGGCAACTGTTTGAAAGCTTTTTTTTAGTTTCAAAGTAGCAAAAACATGCATAATAGATAATCACAAATCGTTGTTTATTTTCCTTTGTTTATGTAAATTATAGGCGGGCTCACAGAAGCTCGTCTCAGTTCCGCTTGCCGGATGACATTGGATCAATCCCAACTGACTACTGCAAAGTATCATCAACGGCGAACCGATCAGCGGTATGAGCGGACAACAGTTATAAGGTGACTGGGATGGCACAAATGTTTGATACAACAATTGTTGCTGATATTATTAGTTACTAAAGCTAGCTAGGACACCGGTGCATTAAAAATGACACGATGAGCTGATCAATGAAGATTAGAAACCGCGCGAGATCGTCGTTCCACGGAGATGTCTATGACAATTCGTTGTGTCGATGTGTGCTTGTGTGCATGAACTATTCAATGTGGTGGTAAACTAATTGAACTATTGACGGCCGGACCGTCGACTAGCACAGGCTCTTGGCCACCATTCGGACTCTGAACTTTCCAGAGAGAACAGCACGGGGGTACGAGACGCCTACGGCAGTAAAACAGAAGAAGTTAGCTGTTTAAATCTCGTTGCAGTTGGGAGTTATGAGCGAAATGCGTGAACCTCGGCAGGTGCGTCAATAGCCTTAAACGTACCAACAACTGTAAATTGCAACTGTAATAAGTGTGTGGTCGTGAATTCTCCAAAACCGTTGTTGTTAATTATACCTTCTATATACCCCTGTGAGTGCCGTGGTGAGCGGCATATTTAATTCAAAAGTGTTCCAATGGAGACGTTTATTCTTGAAGATACGAAGCCGACACAAATCGGTGATGATCTGACCGGAAGCGCCCAGCTACTGGGTCCTGACGGCGTTACATATCGCGTGGTACAGGTATGTGGATCTTCATAATAATTTGTAATCCTTGCGTAATTAATAATAGCTATGCAGTTACTAGGAAGAGTGAGTGGTAAGTTATGTCCGTAAATGAATTCCCAGTACATATATTTGCAGAACGTGTTAACCCCTATTGATGCTTACTGCATGCAAATAGATCCAGAGTCATTTAAAGAGAAACTCAAAGTACTCGAAGTAATGACATTCTTCTTTGCCAGGGTGGCAGCCTAAGTCCGACTCCGCAAGTAGCTAAAGACCATTGAAAGTAGGTCGTTCATAGCACAGGTAACTGAATTACCCAAATATAAGAGAAGAGGAGATGCCAACGTATTTCCTTGCACTGCTAGAATGGGATTCGGTAGTTTAAATTATTCAAACTAGTTTTGCTAAAAGTGAATTCATGTGGTATCATTTGGAAATGTTATTATTTCGTGATGGTTTCAGACATCCGTGCCAGTTAGTCGTTAAACGAAATATTGTAGGTATTATAGCGCTATGTGCTCGTCTAGCAATAACGACTTCAATTCGCAATAGTTCTCACTGGATCGCTACCTCTGTACAAGTCAAATATATATTCCAAAGGAAGCTTTTCTGTGAAAGAATTTTTTGTTTTGTCTGTACTATTCTAGGAACGTCGGTTTGTGTAAATATACTTTTTGGAAGTATCTGCACTTTGATAGAGCAAAATAGATCGCTTAAAAAGTATAGGTAAGCTGGTGATTATTTCGAGCTTAGTTCATAGCCAAGTCTAGTGCGTCGGAAGCAGGTTCTCCGGAGTTAATGTAACTCTAGGAAGACCAGTAACGAGTCAAACATATTTCCGTTGTACCAACAGAAGAACAACACTGATAGCTACTGCATCTTGATTACACCAATGGTTTCAAACCTAAATATATACGCTTCCCAAAACAAAATTTAATTGAACAGTAGTTCGGAGCTGTGTTACCTGACAATGTGGCAATCATGGTCAAGAGGACACCTCAGTTCACTCTTAAGAGCTTCTATTGAGGGCAGCTGGCCTTAACGCAGGTATGCTTTCACTTTCTATTTGCGTTTCTCGTAAACAACATGTATACATTCGGGCACGGTTTTCAGAACGGGAGGAATGCTACAGCTTGAGTTAATATACGCCGTATTTCATATCTATTCAGAACAAGTATATCTTTAAAATCCTGCTGAGTTATACCAGCTGGTGATGTTATTTGGTATATTACAGCACCGCTATTTTATTTCTACATGTAAAAATAGTGTACCTCAAAATCATTGAATTGAGGTTATAGGCCGCAAAATAGACAGAAAGTGTGTCCTTGTCTTTTCGAATCTAGGTATATCCCATTGTTTGTAAAATCTACTTGCATATACGATAAATGAAGAAAATATTTTACTGTGTTGAGTTTTCCGCGCAATCTGAAATAGCTGTTCCATTTTGGTACAGTATCGTCATCTTTTTCAGTGTTCGTCAGGGACGTTATCATCCCAGATGAGATGATTAGTAGGCGTAGACACGCAAAAACAGCGCTTATCTAGAGATTTTAAGAAGTTGGTTCTGAAGATACAAGCAACAGCGGCAAAAGGAAAGATACCTAAAATTATTATTCCCAAATTTTAGGTATCAGGCAGTGATGGAACAACCGTTGTTGCTGAAGGGACTACTGCGGTTCAGGTAGTCGGAAGCACGAATGGAGTCTTCCAAACAAATGCCCCTCTAACAGATGCCTTAGCAACTACCCCGACTGGTCCCTTTTATGTTATGATGGCGCCGACAGAGAATGCTGCCGTCATCACGGTAATAATACAAATGATAACAATGAGCTTAGTTATTACCGGGTGTAATAGAAGGTTTGTGTGTAATGCAATGTGATAAGGTGAATTATCTGGTTTATCATAATTTTCTTGACATCTAGTTGGCCTAAGAGAATCATTGGTAATTTGAGTATATTTCTTTAATATAATTTACTGAACTTTTTTTTACGGAATAAAACCGTTAGATACACATGCATATTGCCATATGTGCGTCTTGGATATTCAAATAATCTCTTACTGTTTGTAAAGCAAAACTGAATTTTACGCTAACAAACTTGTTAAGCTGTGTCCACTACAAACTTTTACGTCTTCATACCATTACTGATTACCTGCCTAATTGAACTGGCAAATTTTCAGACGGCTTCGCAGCGAGCTATTATGCCTTCAAAAAACTCATCGGCAACGTTCACGTCGCCAACAGCGTCTACAACTCGAATAACCAAGACAAGTATGTGTTGCTTTAGTGGGCGTGAGTACTACTGTATTATAGTTGCAATCGGAAAAAATTATATTTTCAAATTATATTATTATTGTCGGCTGCAGGAATGGCTCTAATGCTTTGCGTAATGCTTGTGTATCCATTGTCCGTACCCATTATTGTGTGAGCTAAACCCGTCTGATCTACGTAGTTCTACGTAGCGCTTGTTCGCATTCTCTACAATGTGATTAGATTACGCAGAATACCATTTTTTTCTTCTCAAACCCACTATTGTCTTGTAGATTATTGGCATTATAATATGGCATAGGTGCATAGAAATATCTCTGAAATAACTGTACCCATGCATTTGTTTTTCAAAAGCATGAATTACAGGATTTATCTTTCTTTGGTGTGTTAGTCGATGATGCAGTGAGTAATTAGATCACTTCGTCCTATCATCGGGTCCCATAGAAGCTGGATTGAGACTGTGGAATTTCAAATTTTATCTGTTCGCTGAGTGGATATAAATGTTCTGTAGGAATGAAAAGTAACGAACAAAATGAGCGAATGACCTTTTGGTTCATGCTTGGACCATAAGAGAATGGAACTAGCGCACCGCCCCATTAAAAGTCTGATGTAGACGATTCCAGTAGGCGAGATAAAGTTTAGCGTGTGTGTGCAACTAGCCTCAAGTTGATAACTAAATGGCGTGTACTTTTATTTTTATACTATGTTACTATGATGGGTATGAATATTAGTGGCACGTGACGAGCGGCGACGAGCAACACACAACGAAGTTGAGCGACGCAGGAGGGACAAAATCAACTTGTGGATTTTGCGGCTCAGCCGTATCATACCCGACTGTAACCTGAACTCCGAGAGTCCACAAGGAGCTAACAAGACGCAGTCATTACAATCAAAAGGGATTATACTAAGTAAAGCTTGTGATTATATCAATGAGCTTAAGGAAAAAGCTGACAAAAGCCATCAACTCATCAAGGTAACATCGACAAATCTTCTAGGCAGATATAACGCCTGCCTCATACACTCTTATTGGTAATGTGGTATAATATAGAGAAGAGCTCTCAAAGCGATAAGTTTCCTTACTAGGCGGCATCTTAGATATTCTTCTCTGCTTGAAGCCCAAACCTTCTCAGTGAGGTGTTCTAACAGAAAATCGAGTCCTTACTATTTAGTAAATGAAATACAACGAGTACAATATTTTGCGAAAAATACGTTCTAGCGTAATAGTAATAGAAATAGAGAAATAGGTCTTATATATCGTAGATATAGAAAAAAGATTTCATATTCTTCATAGCTGTATCTGATTTTCATATTAAAGGTAGGAAATGTATGATCTAGTAAAGTAAGCTAATCCTCTCTCTCCTTTCGATTTCTTTCTCATCAGGAAAATGAGCAACTTCAAATGGAAGTTTCTGACTGGCGTGCCAAATACGAATCGGCTGTACATGAGATCCAAATGCTAAAAGATATCCTTTCTCAGCAAGGTATTCAATTCAACATCTTTCGAGATACGGCAATGGGCCCTGGAACACAGCAACCAACAACTCCAACGGGCGAATCGGGGGGATCGTATGATGAAAGTGTCCTCGATGATTAACACCACTCACATACCCTACCAGGCTAAGATCGCTTAGGTCCATTAATAGACTGAATGAACTGATAGCCTCCAATAAGAAAGATAGCCTACATATTGAGGTGATTACCCACCAGTAACGCCATTACCCTCGTTATCGATAACACACAATTTACAGCCACACATGTCTTAATCTACTTGCAGCACGTCTATTGTTTAAAACACAATCCATGCTGAACTGCGTGTGTTATGTCAAAAAATGATGGTCTGGCAGAGATGAATTCGTTCATAGGCCACTGATTTAATTACCGTACGTTAGATTATTAACATACGTTAATTAACTAATTAATTAACGTTAATTAACATACGTTAGAATCAAAAACGTGGGAAGGAGACATCAAACAATACGATGTTGATAGTTCTAGTGACAAAAGATAGAGGAGCGATCACTGTAAAAAACATGTTTTTGGGTCTTTGTATGCAGAATGGAAAACCTTACTATAACCGTAGTAATATCTATAACAAGCATGTATATATCCGTTTCCCAGCCGGGTCGTTTGTAACTTACTGTAGAACCACTAAAGCGGATCATTTGTGCCTGAGTAAATGTTGGTAATTTGGGTGAGATTAAAGCTTGCCTATCTATATGGATTTCGATAATGAAATCTGCCAGAGCATATGTGATTGTATATCAGTCCGAATGACGGCTCTCAGTACAGTGATTTTGACTTTATATAGATTATATAGACTTGGGGGTATAATGGTACTATATCGACTTTGCAAGATGACAAAGGAGTGATTCATTGTTTTTCCACTTAAATTAGTAATAAAAAACTATGAGAATACAATGAACATAAACGGCGACTTGTTGGTTCGTGGCAAAGATTAGTTGTTTAAAAATCAGAATCAGTTCAATAGTAATCTGAAAAAAATTGAAGCTATACTTTTGCATCGTTATCGGTGAAAGACATGCGTAAGCGAAACGCTAACGTAGGATATAGGGTAACAGCGACAAGGATCTCGCATTCAATGGGCATCGTGCAGGCTCCAGGCCTATGTTATAATACATGGTAAAAATACCGAGTGTTAGCAGCAAATAATATTGCGCCATTATAAATTAAATTCACTCACTAGCAATGTGAAAACAAAATGTTGTAGGAAGATGAAACTGAGAAAAGCTTTGAAATCCCCAGTCAGTGCCGTTAAGTAGTTATCGATAATGACGTTACGACAAATTCAGCGCAGTAACATGAACAGGATTATAAGACCCTGCGAACGAACAATACCATGCGATGTAGCCTGCGCGATTAAGTGAACACATTCAACGTATTATACCGTCATTATCCACAGTTAAGAAATCGATGATCATGAAGGACAGCTACGACTCTTAGATTAGCTAAGGAATAGCTATTAATAATAAAAAAATGTTATCTATAAAGAAAAAAAACAAAGCAAACATTAAGCTGTAAAAAGCACGGAGACAATATAACTACATAACAATACTAATCATAATATAGTAGTATATACATATATATATAATATTAGGGTAAAAGGTGTAGCAGAACGTTTGCGTTGTGTGATATGTTGATGCTACATGCCTTATGGCGCGAAGATTGGGCAACTCCACCAATCAGTGTAACTATATAACTTGTTTGTGTTGTAATAACGGCGTATTGATATACCGTATTTTACTATCTCGTTTACATTATGATAAACCACCGTAAACTTTTCAAATAACACATTGATTCCCATCACAGCCTTGTTTTTTTTATCTATAAATGTGACTGCTCCCCTTGTATTTATTTCAGACAAGCGAATCAATGCCGATATGGCTTCAAACGATCTCAGTGGATTCGTATAGTACTGCTTTTTGTATCCGTCACCAATCATTTTATTCAAAATCACACCCACTCACATGCGGAGCACGTACATGATTTTTACGTATGTTATATATATATATATATATATATATATATATATATATATATATATATATATATTGTTGTTCTTTGTATTAATAATTCGCGTCCTATGCAAAAACAGATTTGTTAAAATGTTTAGCTTAGTTCTGTCCGGAATGCTTTTGTATTCCAAATACGCTGGCTACGTTGACCGGTATAGAATGGAAGATAAGAAACCGATATTCATTAGAATATTCGCTGACATAGTGGGAATGTGTTATTGCTGCCTCTGCTCCAATGATCACAGAGCATGGTGGAAAGAACATATATATATATATATGCGTTAAAATTATGTGATATAATATAAGTAAATATAATAAAAGTATGTGGTAATAACGAAGATTAAAGGTCTGGATGATGCTAAGAATTCTACAACAACTATAAAAGTATGACTCGAGATCAATTACCGAGCTAAGCGAACTAAGCACAGCGAAAACAACGAGTAAGATGAACACAATGTATGATGTGGGTGTTAAGAGTATGGCAAGAAATGAGGTTATTAGTGGATGCCTAATTTCATTAATACGAAAAAAAACCTAATTAGGGTGTAGGGATGGGCTAAAGACTAATCATGATTGTTGACCCGGTAACAAAAGGAGAGCAGGAGGTTAATGTGGCTGATAAGAGTAAATACAAGATGGACAAAATCGGATTGGGGTATAGTTAAAAAAATGTCGTTAAGATCGATAGAACATATCGCAATACAATAAGAACACTCGTAAAAAGTGAAGAGGGTGTAAGACAGAGCGAGCAGAATATGAATTACTGTAAATGCGTGAAGATGAGTAGATTTTCACTAAGTAAACAAACAAAATAAAGAATCAGATTCTAAAACGAAAAGGAAAATAACTGTTTGCGTCTTACGGAACTTCTTATATAATAGTAAGGATGATGACACGAGTTTTTTAATAGGGCCTGGCACAACTAAAAGCCAGTATTTCCTAATAAACAGTATTATATATTTTTTATACTAATGATGAGATTATATATATATATATATATATATATATACATCAGAAATAATCCGTTACGTAATACAAAATGCACTAATTTTTGAAATTACATACCCTGTGTCGATTGCAGTGAGATTTTTTAATTTTACGCGAAGAGCTTGTGATTGGGGTGAGTGGAGTGTACCTCCACCGAAAAAGTCTCTCTTGCCTTTCTTTTTGCCCCATTTTTTTTCGGAGTTTTTCACTTCTTTTGCGAGCTCCTGAAGGACGATAATAGCAGGGAAGCGATCATTAAAGGTAAACGCTGTCACTAACTTACTCAAGTTTATGAACATCGTTTCAGTAGAAGGAACACTATTACTGATTGTCTTTAAATATATAAAATTTATACTTACTACCGCTATTATTTTTTCTGAATTTTTGTTACAAAGTAATGGGTAAGTCATTCACATTCTAAGAAAACGCCAATCTTCCGAAATTCTAAACAATTGTGAATGACATATCAGAAGAATTAATTACAATCTTTGTAATTGTAATTACCTTAGCGATAAGTGGGACGTTAACTTGAGCAGGAATTGCTTCCGCACGATTTTGCCCGCCAGGTTGTTGAGCTTCGCTGGCCCAGCGACGCAGTTCGCCTAAAAGAGCCTTCGCTCCGTTGACGAGAAACGGAGCTGGTCGAACACTCTGGCGGAGCTGTTCAATAACGCGGGCAGCAGCAAACCAGTTCGTAGTTTCGAACGATGGAAACATGAACTTTGATGGACAATTAAGTCGTTGTTCCATTTCGTAGACACTGAAAAATGATTTGTGTAAGCAACTGCATACATGTACACAAATAGTAACACCTACCATTCAAAAATAAAAAAAAAAAAAAGGACTATTAAAAAAAGGAAAAAAAGGCTAAAAAGGACTTATTACAAATTGTATTGGAGTTCTTTCTATTGCGAACTAACGTAGATGAACAACATGCATATATTCGTAAGTAGATAGGGGCGATTTATTCTTTAAAGAGTAATATTATACGTAGCAACTGTAAATCGAACGATCAGGAGGTATACAAATCATAGCTGCTTAGAAATAATACGCGTTCAAAACTTTATCTTCACTCGGAGACGCCAATTATATATATCATAGACGACGGCGCACTCCCCGTTACGGGTGTATATCATAAATCTACTCACCTCAGTTGCAGACCGATATTGTACGAGTGAAGGAAGTTCCCACCAAAAACCATTGAATCAGTCGTCGTGAGAACAGCGTGAATCCATCCCGTCGGAATAAATAGAGTTTCCCCTGCACGTAGCGCCAGACGAAAGCAGGAGTCAACTTCGTCAGCGAGAAATATTTCGCTCTGATCCGCTGCAGCCATCCAGCGTTCGTACTTGATTAAGTTTTCCTCTGTTGGACGAATTAAGTAGAATACTTTTTCTCCCTGTTTAAAAATAAAAGACAATATATGGCGGACGATTTCGCTATCAAGGTATCTATTATCCCGCAAACATTAGGTTTTTATCTGAATTCTGGTTGAAAGTCTTCAGAGTGAATCTTTCAGTAGGGCTTTGGTCCGAGTATATCGTTGTTAACGAGGTTTTTTGGGAGCGTATTAGATAGATACAAAAACTAGCAGGTAGGAAAACTTTGGTTGCGTTCAGCGTTACTATGTACTATTCACAGTCAGTGCTTTTCAATTATAGATGCTGAATATGCAAGGCGTATAGTCAGTACGTACGTCTATTTGAAGTTGCCCGTACTGCGTTTTACAAGTATACGTCGATTGCTGAATAGCTACTACTGTCTCGCCATTTAAACAGACAATGGCTTCGAATACACACATACCAGAGGTGCTGGATAGAAACCGGTCCTCTTGATTTGAAGACTAAACAACCTATGCCGCCTGTTAGTTAGTGATTTCTTGTAGTTTGCTGGACAGAATGCTAAATAACGGATTTCCTTTGCTTTTTCCATTCTGTTATTATTTTACGATAGTCAGTTTAGATTAGGTAAGAGGGCGAAAACGAAGCATGGAATTTCAATGCGGCGCGGTTAAAGAGCCAGATCCAAAACTCACATATCCAACAAATACTTTTCCGCTATATCACCAAGTTGCAGGCCATCGCCATGGAAAAGGTCAAACAAAATTGGGTCTTCTTCTTCACAGCGACGGATCGGTACTCAAACCGCTAGTGGAAAATGATGTACGATCTATACGAGAACAAGGTTTCTACGAAAAAATAACAGAACATGCTAAGAATTGCACGGCCAGCTTTGCCGAGGCTCAGCAATGCTGCGACCAGGTGCTGCATGGAATTATCGGCTTAACGGCCCAATATCTCGGTGAATTTCAATCAGATTACGTCGTTCCAGGTATGGACGGCCCCCCCGTTAAATACATCAAAATAGAAGATCTGGTCCATGGCTTCGAACTTCCATGCATCGCCGATATCAAAATTGGTCGAGTCACATACGGGCCTGATGCAACTCCCGAAAAAATTGAAAAACACGAAAGTAAATTTCCGCCACAGAGAGATATTGGCTATAGGATATTAGCGATGAGAATTTATGAGGAAGGCAAGTTCAAAATGTATGGTGATAATTACTGTCTTCGATTAACGAAGGACACTATAGGCAAGGGCATCAAGAAGTTCACTAATTCAAATCCCAATTGTGTAGAGCTCATGTTCGATCAGCTGAAAACTATAGATAAATGGTTTATGAATCAAAGACGATTCGTATTCTATGGAAGCTCAATTCTTTTTATATATGAAGCAAAAAAAGAACATGCGACCGTTAAACTTATTGACTTCGCTCACGTGCACGAAATGGATCAAGAGAATGGTAAACTCGATGATAATTATATTTACGGTTTGAAGAATCTTATTAAGGATTTCGAGGCCTGTCAGCCAAACTACGATATAAAACTTGCTCGATGAAAATATGAGCAGACACCTTAAGCAATGCGGTTTTCTTTGTAACATTTATCGGGTTTGATACGATCATACTAAAGCTAGCTAAATAAAGAATTCCAAGAAAAATCGGAGCACAGGAACAACATTTTACATCGCTACCAAACTGTCAGGTAGATGTGCGCAGTACCAATAAAGATTGCTTCATACAGCGTGACGAGTAAGTTCTTGTTCTCGCAGACATACTTGGCAGTAATAATGGTCAGTATTAAAATTTTTTTAAAGAGATAATGAATTGAGTTTATTTGATAACCAGTCATCTTGCCCAGCTGTACGTTTGTTTTAAACCGTACAGCTGGGTAACATTCGTATGCGACGAGCACCCAAAAAATATCGCGGCACATTCGTTAATACGGTTATTGTTATGAGTCGGATGTATATTGAAGTATATTAACAAAGGTCGCTTCGATTGTTTCACCGCGTTTGTGACGTACTGCGGCAACAAATAAATACGACTTTACCTCGACATAGTCGCTGCAGTTACAGTCACGTTACTGCCTCGATATTCGTGTGCCATAGGGTGTTTATTATTGTCGTCTTTATTACGATAATACAACTGCAGCAGTGTCAAACATCAGCAGACAGATCAGAGGCCCGGCAGGCCGGCTCAGATCATCTTATGTAATTACGCATTATATTTCGTCAATAAGTTGAAACCACTGTATCTACCAATTACTGGTTACTTCCGATTTGGTAGTAGAGAGTTCTGAACAAAAAAAAACGACTCCAGTCATGTCAATTACGCTATCGAATGGATCTATATAAATAAAACTGTCAATAAATGTGAGAGTAACGACAAACAACACTTGTTCTAATGAATGAGATTCTTATGATAACCATAAGGCAGGCCTTTGCGAATCGTATACTGGCACGACCACGAGTGAAGGTTAGGCCCAGATGCTGTTTCGATGACTAATTACTCTCTTTGCGACATACGTATAATATAGGATCATAGCAAAAGTGAGAACTCCAACAGTTGTCGGATGGATTCATATATAGGTTGACGCAGGCTGGTTGTTGCACGCATACTTGCGCGGACAACGAGAAACGCGATGGCAGCGACAGCAACGGGTGTACTTGTGTGTACGCTGACGTAGTTGATATTTTCAAGCGCAACAAGCTGAGGCTGTTGCAGTTCATTATCTTTACATTAACTTGGTATCTTGACATAAATCGCAAGGCTTCAAAACATGTCTATGTTTGTCATCAATATGTCTGCCGTTGCCGCGGCTGTGCCCACACCTGTTGATTTTCATGTGGCAATAGATTAAAACAGCCGAATGCTAGGCTAGAGCGTACCACAAGATCTTCGTAAAACGATATTTTTAATTCGACAATGACTTGTTGATTGCGCAAACGGGTAATGATAATAACACAAATGAGAGTGTCTGATATTAACACAATAAATTCCCATAAGATAGTTGCAAATCTTAACCGTGAAAACAATGGATATCGATATTCGGATTATCCATAGATGCGTTTGAATAAACACAAAACAAGGACGGTAATTAAATACAGTACGAGAGGGAGCTACACAGTAGGGCTTCTGTAAAAGCTTTCTTTAACCTTAACTTTTAAGAACTTGATTTTAACAAATTTTCTCTACCCGTTTATGTTTTGTTTGCCTACATGCTTATTTGTTTAGATAGCAATTGTTTGCAACGTTTTAACACATGTGTACATGTAGTCGTCTTGGTCTAGTGCACATAACAGAAAACATGGCAGCATATAAATCGTTCATCAGCCTTCATCAGTTGTGCACTTCAAAAAAACCGAATCACGGCCGGACTTCAGCCCTACAAATTCGCTTTGAAACCTAATAATAAAAATGTACTAAACCTTCGGAAATCAGCTTCTTCTTCAAAACATACTCTACGCTTCTAAACTGTATTTAGCAGAAGAATCGCTTACCCGAAGTACGTGATACCACACCGAGCTGCCCCCAAAATCAATATGGAAGTCAGTGTAACTATTCTCTGTGCCCATGAGACAGTACTTCATCACAGCAGGTCTTCGGTGGTCACCCACGGATGCAAGCGATCGCGGCCAACATTGTTCTACCCAACTGATTTGAGATACAAGTGAAGGTGGGCGTACGAAGTCGGATAGTCTGCAAAACAGATCAAATGTTGCATGTGACAACTAGAATATTTTAAAAATATGATTTTATCAACTTGACGCTAACGCGCTTTTAACCCACGAATCATCAATAGAAAAACAATCTGTCCTTTTCCTCTGTCAAAGAAGTACACGCCCTTTTCTATATTCATATTCCTACATGAAATAGTACTCACTTACTGACTATTATTATTAGTACATATTAATACCAATATATTACATTATAAGAAGTTAATTTCCTAAGGCAAGGTGTTTTAGTACCCTCGGAAAGTTTCTCGAAGTTTTGTGACCTTAATTAAATTTTTTACTTATGTGTATATATGGTATGGAACACAAACGTATGGGTGACATTTCCACATAGTTCTAAATCACAGTGATAACAGTTCTCCTAATATGATATATGACGTATCTTATCATTTATTAGACAGATCAAATTTTTCTGCTCACGCATACCTCGTATCACTGAATTCTAACGAGACGACATTAAAAACTTTTGTTCGGTTGTATGAGGTGTAATAATCGGCGAACTCTGCAAGCGTCATTTTGATGGACTCTTGTTTAAGAACATCAATTACGTCAACAAGGTAGTCCGGTCCAATAAAATCGACTACATCGCCAACCGATAGATCAGGCGGCGGCAACATAAGACCGAGGCCCTCTTTGTCCGCAATAAGTAATGGATTCATAAATGACGTTTTCTCCAGATAAGCTAGTGTTAGCTCGCTGGCCGACAAGCACGTTGTGACATCTAGTCCACTGTAAAGGAACATCAGCGTTAATGAATAGTCGCATTCAGTTATTTTGCACTCTGTTTAAATTTCTTTTCATTTTTTTTCAATACAAAAAAAAAATCGAAATTAGAAATCGATGAAATCCGGTACACAAACACAAGTGAAGTCCGGAATGGTTTTAGATTGTGGCAGCTACCATCTAATAGGTAGAGTAGGCCCAAAATCACGTACTGTTTAACGAAGGTGTCCACATCTGAGACACAGCACGCGAGTCTAGGCCTCTCTGAAGGGAGACTCTCCGAGGCTGCACTCTCTGAGGAATTTATTAGAGCTTTTAGAAGGAACTGCTTTTTGCTGCTAAGCGTCTCACGAACCAAACACTTTCCATAGCCATAACACCTCAAATTTAAATCAATTTTCTAACGCATATTTAAGTGAGACTTCAACGAGTTCCGCAATACCATTGTTACGTCACTAAAAGCCATTGTTAAAAGGTTTCTCGGTAATATACAATGCGAGTGTGAGAGAACAGAGATTTCGGCGCAGATTTGAACAACAAAAATTACTGAAACGAATGGAAGTCACATTAGACAAAAAACAGCATGTTGGAGATGTCTATATTACAGTTAACAACCGTTAGTTGTTCTGAATTCACTTAACGTGCCCTATATCCGGTAAAACAAGGTAAAACAACAAGAGTGAGCTACGAATCATTTGAAAAACCGCAACAACAACAAGGGTCAGGCAATGAAATATGGATTCGTCATCAGTTATTTTTTTACAGTGGCTCTTACAAGCTTAAGACTTAAATTGAAATCTTGCAAAGGACCCGTCAAGGCATCCATCTGTCGAGTATAGCGTATGCTATAAAATAATATCTTGAATGGGAAGCTGGAAGTCATGAATAGCCATAGAAAAAAACCCGAGATGACTTTGCCTACATATTTGCCTTTAACGTGATTAGGATGCGTAGAAGCTTTTTTCCGTCATACAGCAAACTAAAAATTTACAAACCACATTGCTATTTGTGTTGTCCTATAGAAAAGTGGGTGTGATTTTCCTTAAAGAAACACCTGAGGCCATGTAGCATTTTCGTACATCACATGGCTGTAATAACATATCATTAATTAAGCAATATCTATTATTGGATTTGCAAAAATCTTTATGTAATCGGCGTTTGTGATGGCCATTTGTTTAGTTTCATCATCATTAATTAAACTAGTAAAAGAAATCGTGTCATCATTTGGAGTAACATATATTGTTAAAATGAACAGGAGAAAAGGTGATTATCAAGAAAAACAGTTTCGATTGCTAAATAAGGTTTCGACAGAAAAATTCAATTGCTTCGTAAGCTATTGTTACTACCTTACAAATACATTTTAATTGATACGTACCTAACTTCAATTCCATAAGTCTTTTTTTATTTATTTATTTTTTTATATATGCGAAATCTTTTTATAAGTACATGCATAATACATTGTTTTGAATCATGCAACAATTTTTCACTCGTTTACCTACCTGCGAAACGGTCGATTTTTGAGCTCTTGAATAAAGACATGAGTTCCAGCTTGAACTTTTTTCTCGTCCGCCAGCGGGTCGCTGTAGTCGTGCCGATGCCAGTTTGTTCGTACCTTCCCTAAGTTGGATAGGTACAATTCGATAAGTGCCAGCAGGCAAAACGCGCGCATCATTAGAAGCATCTTTATCATCATTATTGTCACTAGGCAGAATAGTACTGCAGCTAATGCCCTTATTACACTTTGGGCAGCACACCATATCCTATTTGACAGTGAGCCCAGCCGCCTACGCTTAGATCTAAACTAAGTGTACCCGCTTTTTGTAATGTGAGACATTAGCATTTGTTGTTTTTTTACTTCTTTTGCTAGGTCCGTCGATGTATTTACGTCAAACGACCCACCCTCGTACACCGCTAGTAGTTTCACCGATGCTTGATGACACCGCTGCTATTTCTTACGATGGCACCTTCCATTTGTCCCTAGTTCGCGTGTGCATTTGTGTCCTATACTGTTCGCGGAAAAAACGCAGTTAGCCCTCATCTGTCTAGTGCTCTTCGTTTTTTTTGCTCTTACGCTCCGCTAAAATTTACTCCCCATTAGCGGCGACGTTCTCGAGTAGCATAATCGAGTAACGCCTGAGTGAGCAACGAATGAATATTCCAGCCGCGCTTTGTAAAACTGCCATGATCACCACCATCAAAAATAATCCACACCATCATCACTACGAGTGGCATTAGAAGCGTTAACTATAGGCGCTGTCCACGCACTATCCGACTTTTCACAATAGCATGCTAGGGCCGTTATTCTATACAGCCGGAAACTAAAATGTGTGTACACTGTTCTAAGTGCTATTGGCTGGCAACACAATTGCAAGACATGGAATTAAAGGTGCGCGCCTACTGGCCTGTTGTTTTATTTCTTTGTTTATTTTTTTTATGTCGGTGATAGTGCACCTAGCGACTGAAGCAGAACAGCAAAGCTGACCACAAGAGCGGTAATTATAACTGGTTCTCTCTGTGACAATTCGATGTTGTCTTCTAGTTTTCTAAAAGACATACTCAGACGATGAGTAACTATGTAGCATGGGCACTGACAACATTTGACGCCTGTCTGACCTCTCGATTTTATAGTCATGGAAAATTGAGATATACACGGTTAGCCTTAGAACTATGAAAAGACGATAACCGAATCGAAAGTTAGATGAAAAGCCGTCAGCACAATGATAGAAGCGACTGGCTGACGCTGACTGCCTTATATAATGAGAAATTTTTTGATCACACTGTGTTGACGTTCTTGAAGTAAACAATACCTAAAGGCCCAACAGCAGACGCAGTGCATGCATAGCAATAAAAATTTAGCTAATTCATGGAGTTGAAGTACTGCTGCGTGGCGCACACTGCGTAAATGATTTATTCTTCTCCGTCCTCTAGATTGCGTGAAATTATTGACTGCCGTCGAAAATATGCCCATCATGAAGGAACGCATGCAAAAGAACAGCGTTTTTTTAGCCCACGCCATTTAGGCCACATAAAGGGGACATACTTTAAGTTTGTCTAGCTCATTTGGGGCCAATTTAAATGCCTGCATGAATTCTACAATTCCGAGCTCCATTTGCCAAAGTGAATTTGGTGGGGCGATTGTATTACCTTTTTGCCATCATCCAGACCTTATTGTTTCGTATTTACAGGGTAAAATACATAAGTATGCCTATTGCCTGCACCTAAAACAACGTAGGATAGTAAACAATTACTATTTTCGAAAATAAAGACACCACGTTTTCCGGCTGACAAATTTGATGCTTTTCTATACAACGGAAAAGTAAAAACAATATTAAAAAAACAATCAAATGTTTCCATGGGAACTACCGACGAATTGATGAAATATTTAGTCAGCCGGTCATCAGCGAAAATTAACGTGACCTGGGGTTTGATTATGCCGGGGGCGACTTATAAATTCGCTAGACGGTCAACCAAATAATTAGCTACGGCTATTTCTTTTCTGCTCCATTAGGAAGTTCTAAAGACGACAAGCTTCTCTGAATTTTTAAAGGTACTCTGATAAAATCGAGGGCAAACGCAGCGTTCAAAATTCGTCATAATCTTTATGTCTAGCCTGAACTTCCGTTCCACATTCTATTGGCATTGCACTTATCAGACAGCAGGCGTGGTATCAATCTACTTCTTTAAGTGGATTTGTTCGTGCCCATAACAACTGACTTTACATCATTGAGAAAATTATACACAACAGATATGAAATACAATGCAAACGGGCGTGTTCACGACCATTCGCAAAATTTTTTTTGATCGGAGAAGACCCTATTAAGAAACTCTATAAGCAGCAGACAGGCAGTAATGCCTTTTGGTAAACACTAGCTGACTGAGTACGTAGACTAAAAACAACTGGTTGAAGCCCTGGTGCATTCGTATCATTTTGTACACAGGTGCAACCATGGTATGTTTTGTTGTTTTACACCTGTTACAATGTGGGCGATACATGCAGGTCTCAGTCTAAAGCATTATAGAGTAAGTGACAATGAGAAACAGTCAACAACAGCGATGAAGTGGTAAGGTCAAGTAGATGGCGACGCTATCGAGTTTGACGATCATCGTTCGGCCCTCGTTAACCTTTGCGTCAAATCATTTCAGCGGACCGCAGCAAGGTGAAATATGCTCGCGGCTTAATTTGAACCTAAGCCATCTTTTACAAAGATCACCTCAACGAATAATAAATACTTAGACAGATTTTAAAAATGGTTATGAAAAACCACTTACCGGTCCGTGCAATTCTCTGTTTCATATCGATATGAGGTCATGCATAGTGTACCGTTGACGTAAGTCCATAAGGTGGACATACAGATCCCACTGGTGCTTCTAAGAATTCTTACATACGAACTAATTTTATTCAGTTCTTAAAAACAATAATACCAAACTGGCACTATTAAAATTCAAACTACCTATATACACGCAAACAACACAAACTAGCAAACGTAAGCATATGACAATAGATTGAACCTAATAACTAGAAGACCAACTATGACACCACCGTACATTTTGAAGGGCCATGACCAATCTGGCAATTGGGACAATGATACTTGATGATATCACCCGCATCGTGTTCTTTTACTCCAGTGCAGCTGAAAGAATCGAACAAAAACATACTGTTAAACGATAAACACATATGAGCCGGTTTAAAAGGCATATTACCTGAACAGTAATATAAGCTATATTTAGCACTGTATTGAATAATTTGTCAAGAGCAGTAATTTATTTACTAGGCCAACAAAAAGAATAAATCGTGTTCTGTCATGAAAAAATTGACGTAAAGCGGCTTAACGTTCCTATCTTTCTTCAATTGATGCGTGACAATGATGTCCAATTTGTCCAATAAAAGTAAGCTACTTCTATTGAGTTTAAATTTTGAAAATGATTACAACTAAACTACTCATTTGTTCCCTATTAAACAAAAAGGCACATTGATATTTAATGGAAACCCAAGCATAATATTGTCGCAAAAATAAAACAACCATAATTAAATATTAAAGGTCAACAAAGTTACTCAATGTGAACGCCTAATCGTATGGATATAAACACTATGGAAAAATGTTTGAAATATATACGTATATTTAGAATAGTAATTCGAAAATCAAAACCAATGTTTAAAGCATGATTCATTAGTCATACAAGGGTTTTGCTATGTCTGTGATCGATCCGTATAACATCTATTCTTGACTCTATTCCAAAATAGATTTTAGCATCTCATAAGTAAAATACATAATACATATGTATAGTCATAAGAAAAATAATCACATCGTACTAAAATTGCAAATCGCTGTATATATCGCGGCGAAATACGCCTATATCAAAGGTGCTTTGGCTGATCTTCCTGTACAATTGCCTTTTCCGAAGCTTGAGTCGTCAATGGACATCATCAAATTTTGCTATGCTATTATTAACAGTTATTGTTGTTGTAGACGCGCAGCCGGAATGACCGATTGCTTGTTTAAAGTGCAATATATATATATATATATATATAGAATACGCAGTCGCCGAGTGAAAAATTTGTCACTGCTTGAAGCAGGCCTCGGAATGAGAGTTTAAAAAGTTTATTTCTTATTCTTCTTTTATTCTTTTTCCATGATCTGTTGTCGCCATATTTACAACATTACGGCATATTAAATTGTGCAAACAACTGAAGCTTTGTAGCTTTGCTGCTAGTATTGTTTCTATATTTCTTTCATAGATATTTTTTGTGAAACAAAATGTTCGTTCAACTGGACGGTTTAAATATTTTGTCTATTTTAGTTTCTCTCCGTTTCGAGTTTTACGTCCGGCATCGCTGTTAGACATTTCAACAGACAATCGGGTAACTCCCACCACGACACGAAGTCAGCCTATCTAGGTCCGGAATTCAGACCTAGACCACAATGTATCCCTAAGATCGGCAGGCAAATATGTTATCCACCAACCTACCACGACGTCCGTCCTATTATAGTATTTTGACATACAGAAGTTAAGGCCACATTACTTGGATCACGTGTATAATTTCAGTGTTCATATATCGCGTTTCAAATATTTTCTCTTTATCAGCGTTGCACTAAAAGGCTCAAGTTGGCCGCCAATTCAATTACGTAATGAATACTTCATTATTACTCATTTGTGCGTAAAGATTTGCTAAGAGAAAATTATTTGCGTAGCAACTATTATATACAACTTTAGGAGGTACTATTCACTGGTAATTTTATTTATATGCATAAGTGTTCTGTTACAGGTTAAACTTTTCCGGGTTAGTACACATATATAATATAATAGCACAATTATGAAACGAAACTGATAATAGCACAACGAAAACCGAAGTATCAGACAATAAACAGCTTTAATATATTATTTTTTACGAATTCTTTAACTTGACCCAAACGATAGCTTGATCGACAAGACGCTGGACTCACTTCATTGAAGTAAATATTATGATGTTCAGCTAGCGCGCGGAAATTTCTTTTTTGTCGGCTCACTACGTATACCTTTGACCGGTCGTAAATTTTATAATTTTCAACTGAAAACTATTTTTGTAAATGTATCTGATTGCATTTATCAGATATTATGTAGTGGTACAGCGCACTTGGTAGCAACATGCAATTGGTAGGATTAGCCGTCTACTCCGAACGTGGGCAAAGGCTTAGCTTGCTCAGAAACGATAAAGTCTTGTTGTTCACTGAGTCGAATTCTTTGGGTCCGCTAGGTTCTAGCTAACACTGATATTGCTAGAGGGGAAACTTACATAGTCTAGACATCATCGATCAAAGTTTAGATTTTTCTAACTCCGTTGCGCAACCTGCGGATCCGACATCAGCGCTTCGATAATACGCAAACTGTCTGGGTAAGTGTATGCTGGTCTGTAGTCAGTAAACGCAAGAGACTTTGCTCGTTCTGGAACGACGCGCTAACAACAGAGCGACTTAAAATAAGGCGTACATTGAAGCAGATCTATTTACGTATACATCAGAGTAAGGCATAATATATAATGGTACTATTGCAGAAATTTCGTAAAAATAATTAAATGTATCGGCAAAACATTAAATATACTTTAAATCAACGTAAGAACAGCAACATATATTAGTACATCCTAGTAAGGTACGATTTGAAGTTAGCTTTACTGCGGATTTTATCTGATCAAAAACTTTATAGAGATGAAGTTATTGTAGCCTTGGCACAGAGAAAGTTAAATACCTATATTAGTGCACAACTTGAAAAATAGTAATGCTAACAATAGTAATAACTAGTGCTAACTAGTGACAAACGTTTCCACTCATTTTAAACAGCACAAAACGTGAAAATAATTATATCAATCCAACAAAAACGGTATGAGGTAGCAGAAATCTTGTACGGATGCCAACTGGTGCCGGGTTTATTCGGTCTAGCCAACGATGCATTTCTTATTTGCACGATCAAAATGGTGTTAACCGATTTAAGACCTTTATCGGAACATCTC